>NW_017674331.1:5400-6144 GCF_001879085.1 Nicotiana attenuata | reverse complement strand
TATTGGCACGGAATTGATGGGAAGAATTTCCCTTTTAGAAAAGAAGGCCCGTGAGTCTGATAAGACTGTTCTCGAGGCTGAGAGGGTAGCTAAGGAAGCCCAACTGGAAGCAACTAATTGGAAGGAACAGTTTAAAAATGCTCAAGAAACGATAAAAGAATTGCAAGAAAGCAACCGTAACCTAGAGCAGCAAAAACGGACTCTAACTTCTGAATTAGCGGGAGCCAAGGCTTCTTCTAGTAAAGCTGTGAAGGATAAGGAGCGCCTTGAATGTTCATTTTCAGAACAATTATCAAAGTCAAGTGAAGAAATCAGAGAACTTAAGGCACTTTTGGCCAAGAAAGAAGAGTATGCAGGGGAGTTAGTGCAAAACTTGACTCAAGTTCAAGCTGATTTAAATATCTCTTCTGATAAGGTACGTGCCTTAGAGAGTTCTCATGCCTCCCTTGAAGCTTCCCTTGATTCCTCTTTAGCTGAAAATCAAGTGTTAAAGAATGATCTTGCTATGTGGGAAAAAGAGTATGAACTTCTTGAGGAGAATTTTAACATAGAGGTGAGTTGGGCTTTTCTAAACTCTCGTCGTGATGCTTTAACTGAGGCCAGTCAAGAAACTTTGATTTAAAGTCGGAATTGGCCAAAGTTTTGAAAACCATTGAGATGACCCAACAACCACTTGACTTTCCTTCTCCGGCAAATGAAGCTCCCGTGGCTGAAGACCCTTTAAATGAAGAAGCCGTTGTTGCG
>NW_017674331.1:0-1806 GCF_001879085.1 Nicotiana attenuata | reverse complement strand
CTTTTTCTAAGTACTCTTGCATTCGTGCTTCCCTGGCTGCGTAAGTCCCCAGCATCTGATTAACAACAAGTTGTGAATCACTCTTGATTATAATCTGGGTTATGCCAAGTTCTCGAGCCAATTCCAAACCTGCAATGACAGCTTCATACTCTGCTTCATTGTTAGTTATTGAATGACACTTTATAGCTTGTCTAATAGTTTCACCCGTGGGTGGTACGAGAACTATTCCTAAACCTGCACCTTTTACGTTAGATGAACCGTCAGTGAATAAAATCCAAGTCCCCGGGTTTGCGCCATTAAAAACTTGTAATTCTTTTTCTGCTTCTAATTGCATCCCCTGACTGAAATCAGCTACGAAATCAGCTAATACTTGAGATTTTATAGCAGTCCTAGGTTGATAAGTGATTTCGTATTCACTTAATTCTATAGCCCATTTTGCTAATCTTCCTGATAATTCATGTTTATGCAAAATGTTTCGTAATGGAAAAGCAGTAACCACAGCAATGGGATGACATTGAAAGTAAGGTCTTTATTTTCTAGATGCCATGATCAAAGCAAGTGCTAACTTTTCTAGTTGCGGGTACCGTGTTTCTGCATCTAACAAAGACTTGCTTACGTAATAGATAGGAGATTGTTTACCTGCACTTACCGCAACTTCTGATACGGCAAGATAGATGAGTAACTTCTCTCCTACCTTTGGTTTCGCCAACAACGGTGGATTTGACAAATACACTTTCAGATTCTTAAGTGCTTGTTGGCAATCTTCGTTCCATTCGAAATGATCCGGCCTCTTTAAAGCTGAGAAAAATTTGAAGCATTTTTCTGAAGACTTGGAAATGAATCTCCCCAGAGCTGCAATTCTCCCAGTTAGTCTTTGAACTTCTTTTTTACTCATTACATCAGGGATTTCCTCTATTGCTTTGATCTGTGAAGGATTTACCTCAACACCAAGGTTAGAGACAAGGAAACCCAAAAACTTTCCTGATGCGACCCCAAATGCGCATTTTTCTGGATTGAGTTTCATATTAAACTTTCGTAAAATTTGAAATGTGACAGATAAATGAGAGATGTGATCATGAGAATGCTGGGTTTTGACGAGCATATCGTTTATATATGCCTCCATGGTTTTACCTAAATGTTCCTGGAACATTTTAGTGACCAACCTTTGATAGGTTGCTCCAACATATTTGAGACCAAAGGGCATTACTTTATAACAGTAAGTCCTCCTGTCTATGATAAAAGAAGTTTTCTCTTCATCACTTGAATCCATTTTGATTTGGTTGTAACCTGAATATGCATCTAAAAAACTTAGAAGTTCATGCCCTGCAGTTGCATCAATTAACTGATCTATCTGCGGTAAAGGGAAAGAATCTTTTGGACAAGCTTTGTTAAGATCTGTATAATCTACACAAACTCGCAACTTACCATTTTTCTTAGGTACTACAACTGTATTAGCTAACCAATTTGGATACTTTACCTCACGGATAGACCCAATTTTTAATAACTTTTGGACCTAATCTTGAATCACCTGGTTTTTGAAAGCTCCTTGCTTTCTTTTCTTTTGCTTTATTGGTGTGATTGATGGGTCTTCATTTAGTTTGTGAGTCATCACATCCGGTGGTATTCCTGTCATATCAGCATGGGACCAAGCAAAACAATCCACGTTAGCTTTCAGAAATTCAATTAACATACCTCGCATGTCGGAGCTTAGATTGGCTCCAACATAAACCTTCCGTTCAGGCCATTGCTCAAATAATATCACAGCTTCGAGTTCTTCAATTGTTGTTTTGATATTTTTCATTCTCT
>NW_017674330.1:48177-100783 GCF_001879085.1 Nicotiana attenuata | reverse complement strand
TATTTGATTTACCCATTGTCATAAGTAGCTAAAAACCTTAATCTAAGGTTTTGTGGAACCCGTTGGGAATAACTTGGTTGTTTTATCAATATAATTAGATTTGATTGTTAATCTCTAATTGTTCATCTATGTTTTGATTGTGGAATAGTTGAAAGGGCCCTCAATTATCCGTTCCTATTTATTATGTATCTTCTTGAGAGAGAGTGCATATTTAGGTGATTGTATGAATAACATCACTCCCGGAGTATAGACGAGAGTCATAACCGAGGGTTTAGGGGTTGGATTAGAGATAACGAAACCCCGGGTGCAATCTAAGTGAACCGTATTATGCAAGTAGCTAGCGTAGCTTAAGAAAGTGCGTCTAATAGATTATTATAATTACTTGAGAAAGAATTATGATAGATGGAGAGTTCATGATTGTTAGAGATAGCTAAATCATAGTTATAGGACATAGACAACCAAGGCAAGTACCAACGGGGGAAACCATTGCCTTAGACATTATTTCTACTGTTTATACATCAAGTTTATTTAATTTTCAGCTGTTAATTACTTTCAATTTTTAGTTATTAGAAAATCAACCAGTGTGAATCAAAAAGTTTGGAAAAACAGATTGTGTGAATTTAGTAAATCCGACAGTAGTGATTGATAGGTTAGTTCCCTGTGGTTCGACTTTGGGCAATAATACTCAGATTATATTTGCAACGCCCACATAGTCTTTTGTGAGACTTAGTTGAGCGTGATCAAATTTTGGCGCCGTTGCCGGGGAACTAACGATGTTATCAATTACAGTTGAAAGAAATACAAAGATTCCAAGTGTAATCCGTTTTCTCTTTGCCAATCTTTACATTGAAATTCTAACGGTTGAAATCTTGTGGAAAGCAGGTGTATGCCAAGAAATTCTTCGAGGACTGGAGAACTAATAGAAGGACTCTAAGACCCCGAGAAAATATTCAGGGCATTGAGCCGTGCCAACAAAGGACTTCAACAAACTCAACCAAGGAACCAACCCGAATTTGATATGGGTGACATGAACAACGCCAACGGAAACAACATGAATGAGCAAGTTGACCTAGAAGTCAGAGGAGTGGCGCCTCTTGTGCCATAGGCTGCACTTTATGACTGGGCACAACCTACAGCTGACAATCTAGCCACTGCCATAGCTGTGCCTGCAATTCAAGTGGAGACATTCCAAATCACCAACAACATGCTGCATCTGCTGCAGAATAAGGGATTGTTCTCCGGGTCAAGCATTGAAGACCCACAACAACGCTTGAAAATTTTCCTTTCAATTTGCATGACCCAAAGGCAGCCGAATGTGACTCATGAAGCTATCAAGTTGCTCCTATTCCCATTCTCAGTAACCGAGGCAGCTCAGGCTTTGTTAAATTCGCTCCCGATCAACTCTATCACCACTTGGGTGGAATTAGTCAAGCAGTTCTTGAACATGTTCTACCCACCTAACAAGACTGCACAACAAATTGATGCCATATTACAGTTTAGGCAGCAGTCCACGGAGTCCTTGCAGGAAACTTGGGAGAGATTTAAAGGGATGCTTGTGAAGTGTCCTCATCATGGCATTCCGGATCAGATGCTTGGCCAGAGATTCTACATGGGTCTAACTGACAACTTGAAGGCTAATGTGGAGGCTTCAGCTGGAAAACTTATCAACCACCCCCTCAGCAGCAAGACAACAACATGGTGAAAATTAGAGGTATGCTTCAACAACTTATTGGGAAAAATAACAAAGTGCAGGAAAAATTGGCAGTCCATGATTCAGCCATCAAGAATATTGAAACATAGCTGGGTCAGCTGTCCATGGCATTGAACAACCGCACTCCAGGAACTTTACCTGCAAACACCAACGTTAATCCTAAGGAGCAAAACTCGAATCAGCTGATGGCAGTCAGTCTAAGGAATGGTAGAGATTTAGACGAGAGCAGGAAATTGCAAAGGCCAGCAAGAACACTACACCAGCTACTCCAGTTCCATTAGAGGAAGAACAGCCAGCGGAACTCATTGAAGTAGAAGTTGAGCAGAGTTAGGAGGGTAAAGGCAAAGAAAAGGAGACCGAGCAAGTTGCAGAACAGGTGGCACCTCTTGTGCCAGACACTCCTAACAAAGAGAAACCAGCAAGTAGTGCCCAAAGGGTGATCCCTGCACCCTTCCCTCAGAGACTGGTCAAGCAAAAGAAGGCAGACTAATACAAAAAGTTTATGGAGATGCTGAGTCAAATCCAGTTGAATATTCCATTGATGGATGCCTTGAGGGAGATGCCCGGTTATGCCAAGATGATGAAAGATTTAATGTCAAAGAAGTTTGATTTTCAAGATCTATCCACCGTAACTCTAACACAAACCTGCAGTGCAGTGGTGGCAAAACCGATAGCCCAAAAGATGTTCGATCCAGGTAGCTTCACTATTCCATGCACCATTGGGAGTTATGCCTTTGCAAAGGCATTATGTGATTTGGGAGCCAGCATAAATTTGATGTCGCTGGCTATATACACCAAATTGGGCATCGGCAGGGCAGGCCGACTTCGATGCTACTCCAGTTGGCTGATTGCACTGTGAAAAGACCTACAAGTATTCTTGACGATGTGCTGGTGCAAGTGGGGAAGTTCGTGTTCCCTACAGACTTTGTGATTCTAGACTGTTAGGTGGATGAGGAGATACCCCGTATTTTGGGGAGACCATTTTTAGCCACCGGGAGAGCATTGATTGATTGTGAAACTGGGGAGCTTAAAATGAGATTGAATGATGAGGAAGTCATATTAAACGTTCAACAATCAATGAGGAGACCCAGCGAATATGCAAATTGCTCTCTAGTGGAAGCAGTTGATGTAATTCTGCAAGAGGATGATAGGGCCCTGACTATGGGGGACCCATTGGAGGCATGCTTGACAAACTTAGACAAAATGGATGGCGAGGGGTTAGCTGAATGGGTAATGGCATTGGAAGGCCAAGGATTTTTGTTAAGGGAACCTCAGTTCGAGTCCCTGGAGCTGGAGAAAAGGGTCACTTCTCCAGCCAAGCCATCAATAGAGGAACCACCCAAGTTGGAGCTGAAACCACTCCCGGATCATCTCAGGTATGCATTTCTAGGCACTAATTCGACTTTACCTGTTATTATATCATCCTGTCTGCTAGATGTGCAGGTAGAGCAGCTTTTGCAGGTACTAAAGGATAACAAGACGGCCATTGGTTGGACCATGGCAGATATAAAGGGTATCAGCCCAACTTTCTGTATGCATAAGATTCTCCTGGAAGAAGGGCACAAACCTTCCAGGGAACACCAGCGAAGGCTGAACCCTAACATGAAAGAAGCTGTAAAGAAAGAGGTGATCAAATGGTTAGATGCGGGAATTATTTTCTCCATCTCTGATAGTAATTGGGTCAGCCCTGTCCAGCATGTCCCGAAAAAGGGGGGTATGACTGTTGTGAAAAATGACAACAATGAGTTGATCTCAACTCGTACAGTTACAGGGTGGCGTATCTGCATGGATTACCGGAAATTAAACACCGCCACCCGCAAGGACCACTTTCCCTTACCCTTCATTGATCAAATGTTGGACAGGCTGGCTGGTAGATCACACTTTTGTTTCCTAGATGGATATTCGGGGTACAATCAGATTTCAATAGCCCCCGAAGATAGAGAGAAAAAATCCTTCACCTGTCCGTATGGCATCTTTGCCTTTCGGAGAATGCCCTTTGGGCTTTGTAATGCACCTGCGACTTTTCAACGGTGCATGTTAGCCATCTTTACAGATATGGTGGAGGACATTATGGAGGTCTTTATGGATGATTTCTCCGTGGTGGGAGATTCATTCGAAGACTGCCTTCACAACTTAAGCAGAGTGCTCAAAAGATGTGTGGAGACAAACCTGGTACTAAACTGGGAGAAGTGCCATTTCATGGTACAAGAGGGGATAGTCTTGGGACATCGAGTGTCCAGAAAAGGTATTGAGGTCGACCATGCTAAGGTTGACGTAATTGAGAAGTTACCACCGTCCACTTCAGTAAATAGGGTGAGAAGTTTCCTAGGTCACGCTGGGTTCTACCGGCGTTTCATAAAAGACTTTTCCAAAATTGCTAACCCATTATGCAAACTCCTTGAAAAGGATCACCCCTTTGTGTTTTCCAATGATTGCAGGTTGGCATTTGAGGAACTGAAGAAGAAGTTGACCACTGCACCCATCATTGTTGCGCCCGACTGGGAGCAACCATTTGAGCTCATGTGTGATGCCAGCGAATATGCTATAGGAGCAGTCTTGGGGCAGAGAAAAGACAAGCTGATGCATCCGATTTACTATGCAAGCAGAACACTAAGCGGTGCACAGCTCAACTACACAGTGACGGAGAAGGAGATGTTGGCAGTCGTGTTTTCTTTTGACAAGTTCCGATCATATCTGATTGGTTCCAAGGTAATTGTATATACTGACCATGCAAGCTCTCAGGACCTCATGAAAGAAAAAAAGAGTCTAAGCCGCGCTGATTCGTTGGGTGCTGTGTTGCAAGAATTCGACCTCGAAATCCATGACCTAAGGGCACAGAAAATCAAGTCGCTGATAATCTTTCACGACTTGAAGGGAGTTGAAAAATAAGTCGAGGTCGAAGAAATTCTTGGAAACCTTTCCAGTCGAGCAGCAGGCTGCTCAGCCAGTTCTTGAGTATGCGCCATGGTATGCAGATTTTGCAAACTACCTGGCTTGAGGTATTTTCCCGGATGACCTTTCTTCTGTCCAAAAGAAAAAGTTTTTCCATGATAAGTCGCATGTATATTGGGATGAACCTCATCTGTTTAGAATTTTGCGTTATAACATTATTCGGAGGTGTGTCCCGAGAGAGAACAATCGTCAATTTTGTAGGGTTGTCACGCTTCAGCATATGGAGGACATTTTGGAGGGTCAGAACATGCTGCGAAGGTGCTGGAGACCAGATTTTTCTGGCCAACTGTATTAGAGATGCACAACCTCTGGGTAAAGGGCTGCAATGAATGCCAAAGGACGGGAAACATTTCCCGTCGCCATGAGATGCCAATGAAACCAATTGAAGAATAGATGGTGTTGACGTGTGGGGGATAGACTTCATGGTGTCCTTTGTCAGCTCATTCGGTAATAAGTACATACTTGTGGCGGTGGATTATGTGTCTAAATGGGTGAGAAAGTGGCAGCCTTGCCCCACAAATGATGCACGAGTGGTGTCGATTCCTGAAGAAGCACATATCACCCAGTTTGTCCTATACCAAGGGCGATCATCAGTGATGGAGGCACTCACTTTTGCAATTAGAGCCTTCGAGAAATTACTGGCTAAATATGATGTCACCACAAAGTGGCTTACTCCCTACCATCCGCAGACTAGTGGGCAAGTTGAAGTGTTCCAACAGGAGATTAAGTGTTATTAACGAAAACTGCGAACGCAACCTGAACGGATTGGGCAAAGAAGCTGGACGACGCACTCTGGGCCTACAGAACTGCATTTTGAAACGCAATAGGTATGTCACCATACAAGTTGGTGTTTGGAAAGGCCTGTCATCTACCTGTGAGTTAGAACACCTTGGTGGGCATTAAAACAATTAAACATGGATCCCGAAGCAGCGGACAAATCGACTAACGGAGCTGCACGACCTAGAGGAATTTCTGTATCAAGCCTTTGAGAGCACGAGGCTTTACAAGGAACGGATGAAGAAAATGCATAATAAGCATATCGTGGACAGAGACTTCAAACCCAGTGATATGGTGTTATTGTACAACTCAAGGTTGAATTGTTTCCGGGTAAGTTGAAATTCCGATTGGTCAGGGCCATTCCGAGTGGTGCAAATGTTTGCTAGTGGAGCTGTGGAGATTGATCAAAAGACGGGGACGAACAAATTCTCCGTCAATGGACAAAGGTTGAAACACTACCTTGGATCAGCTGACGAAAAAGGGGATACAGTTGTGTCACATTCAAAGAACCCCAATACGAAATGAGGTGTTAGGAACTCCACTATTTGCGTCGTGCCGCGACGTTAAATCAGGCGCTGCGTGGGAGGCAACCCACGAATTGTTGTAAGTGTAATGTATAACTGTGTGTGTGTATATTATATATATATATATATATATATATATATATATATATATATATATATAAAAGAGTACCAAAAAAACGCCTTTACCGCGATCCCGGCGTAACCGCGGCCGGACCGCGGTCAAACAAGCCATCTAAAGTTTTCCACCGCCTGTGCAAGCGTGCGCCGCGTAGGACCGCGGTCAAACCACCTCTCTGAACCTGGTCTACCGCGGTCCCAGCGTGACCACGGTAGGATCGCCGGTAGCCTGAGACGGGGCCCAGTCAGGTAAGTTTTCCTTGAATTTTTCAATTTTTTCTCTTTCTTTTATTTGCCCCCCCCCCTCCTTCATTAACCTTCCCCACCCCTCATTACCCACTTCTCAAAACCACACGACCAACTCCCCTATTCTCTCAATTCCCTCATCTTTTCCCCGTTCATTCTTCTTCCTCCCAAACCCTAACCCCATTCTTCACCAAATTTTCTTCTTCTTCAACCCTCTCATTCTCATCTACAAGGTAAGCTTTATCTATCTCTTCTCTTTTCTTCAAATAGTTAGTGTAAATTAGTTTATTAACCCTAGATTTTGTTGTTAATGTATAAATTGTATCTTTTTTCTTTATTTCTTTTTTTATTTGATTCTTTTAGCTATGGTTGATGCTTGATGTTGGGTTTCATGGTGATTAACTTGTGGGGAGGGTTTTGTAATGTTTTTGAGACCTAACTATAATTTTTAGGGCAAAGGTGTGTGGTTGGGCCTATAATGGCCTGAAAATTTGGGATTTGTTGTAATTCTTGGAGCACTTTGTGCTCATTGTAATTGGTTGTGGTGGGGGTGGTTGAAATATTTCACTGATGAAACGTTGCGTGTGGTATTATGGGAAAATTTGACATGTTGATGGGGGTGTGCAGTAATCGTAGTAAGGGTGGTCCTATTGGGGCCACTTAGCAATAGGGTGTTTTGGCATTGTTGGCCAATGATAACTGTTTAGTGCCAGCGGGTGGCGAAGTCTGAGTAACCATTCGCATGGCCCAGTTTAGGATGTATTTGATGAGTTGCCCTTCGTCATTCGTAGGGTATTATGGCACGAAAGAGGCACAAAGGTTCGGCTAGTACTTCACAGGGGCCCACATATGATGAAACTAGGTTCCAGTCTCCGGGGGCTGAGGATGCATTCCATGCGAAAGCCACAAAGACCTTCGTCCCGGAGATTGCTGTGGATAGGGCTGCCCTCTGCATGGAAAGCCCAGCCATGTATGAAGAGATATGGCAGAGGGAGATGGAATTTTTGTTTGAGGAGCCCGAAACAGTGAATCCAATGCTAGTTCTGGAATTCTATGCAAATTGCCTGGAGCATTTTAGCCGGGAGGTAATTGTGCGTGGCAAGGTGGTGGATGCTTCCATTCTTAAGATTCGGCAGGTTTTGCAGTTTCCCCAATTCAGAGTGATGTTGATCATTACCACGACCCTCATGGGGTTAATTGGGATACCTTGATTGAAGCAATCTGCCCGAATGGCCAACTAACTTGGATACATGAAAACATCACCCTCCACTCCAAGTCCTTCACTCACGAGGCCAAGTGCTGGTTCAATATCATTTGCAGCCGCTTCCTGCCCACAAGCAACTCTACCGATGTCAACAACCTAAGAGCTCTACTGGTATGGTGCTTTGTCACAAAGCGTGACTTTGATGCGGCGCGACTCATTGGTGATGAAATGATCCTCCGATCCTCGCTGCAGTCTAAGGGGTTTTATTTTCCCTCATTGGTGACTAGATTGTGTCTGCTCAAGGGCGTTCCCACTCTGCCTAGAGATGGCACACTGCCCGCAAGGATACCCTTTAGAACTTCTAGGATCAACGTGGGCAGAGATGCGCCCGCGACCATAGATATTGATGATGAGGAGGAAGCCCCAGCACCAATGGCACCCTCCAGGAGGTCATATGACGGAGCTGGATGTTCCCGGCATCCCCACACTGGAGCCCGACTCTCTAGATCACAATCCACCCGGCCTATGCTACGTTCGGTGGAGGAGGAGCTCGAGGACCTTCATACCTCGGTGGATGGCCTGCATGTGAGGATGGATGCTATGTCTCAGCGCCATGCCAGGTCTGAGAACCGCATGATGGCGTGGTTCTGTGCATTGGGACGAGCTTGTCATGTGGACCCCAGCACGGTCTCCGACTCCGAGTGATACTCAGGGAAGTCTTCTTACCCTACTGCTCTTTATTTTTGTATGACATGGGGACATGCCGTGATTATAAGTGTGGGGTGGGAGACATGTTGTTGTGATGTGTTGTATTGTACATATTAAACATTTTGTAATTTTATTACTGACTTGGCCCAACGACGGACACTTGTCGACGGATCTCTTAAGGGTCAAAGTCGGTTGTTAAGGGGTAAAGGACTCTTCCCGAGGACGGACCACTTGGACAGTACTCTTGAGGGAAGTAGTCCATGTAGATATTTTATTTATTTATTTTATTTTCGTTTCTCTTGTTAGGTAATGTAGTAATTCCCCCTTGGTTTTGCTTTTGACCACGGTTCTTTTCCAAGGGCTTTTTCTTGAACCGGGTTAGGTAGATTTTTTTTAGGACTCTAAAGACTCTCTTAGATTAGGAGGGTAAGGGCAGGAATCCACCCTTTTGATGTATACACCTGCTAACAACTAAACGAACTTGAGAGTACGACGTTTAGGCTCGTTTGTAGACTCGTAAATTATGTCTTAATTGTGCACACCTTGTCTTGCTTGAACACTCATGTGAGTGTGTTGACAAACTAATTCGGAATGAGTTTCATGCCAAGTGTGTGTGAGGAAATACCTGTATTCTGTGCTTGCACGAGATACCTAGAACTTGCCCAGTGTGTTTGCAAAGCGAAATAGAAGTTGTTTGGTCTTAGAGATGATTGAGGCATTTCTTTCCGTAGCCGGTCTAATTATGAATCCACCTGTACATATCACCATAGTTAACCCCTTTTAGCCTAAAGCTTGTTTCTTTGATAACCTTATAATAACCTACATCCATGTGTTGAATAGCTTGACTGTTTGACCCTTTGCCTCCTAGAAGCACTTGAATTGTTAAAGCTCATGTAAAAGTCAAAGTGTGGGTTGATAAGGGAGTAGAAAAAGGGAATCAGGAAAATACTTGAATGGTGCAATAGTAGTTTAAAAAAATGTATATATTGAAATATAGAAGAAGGACCTTGCAAATAGGTGGTCCTAAAGTAGTGAATGGCAAGAAAAGCCAGTTGCACCTAGAAAAGCGAGGGTAGCTTATGAAACAAGTGTGGAAGGATGACTGGGCTGAACATGGAAATCTATCTAAAGGAAGAATGTATTAAAAGTGCTTAGGGAGGTTAGTCACTATATCCAAATATATCCTACCCGTCCCTTAGCCTACATTACAACCAAATAAAGACCTCTTGATCTTAGACTAAAACAACTCGATTAGTAGAGTATAACACTAAGGGCAAGCTTATGGTGTATCTGTGTGGCATATGAATGTTCTTTGCCGAGAGTGAGTGTATTCTTTCTATCTAAAGTTTGTTGTGCTTGATTCTATATGTGTGGAACTTCTCTCAATTTATTGATGTGAGGGCATGTGACTTAGGAAGAAACAGCAAGTTTTCACCTCTGTAGAGTAACTAGAGTGAGCATGTGTGTGGCATGGCATTAGAGTCTGCATCTGAGGTGTGACAGTTGCACTGCTTAGGTTGTTTGTTCATAATGGCGGGTGTGACATAAAATTGGGTAACTCGTTGAGCGATTCGGCCTAGAAGTGTGGTTTAAATTGCTCGAGGACGAGCAAAGCTTTAAGTGTGGGGTGTTGATAATAGGTGAATTGAACTATGATTAAGCCCCAAAAGAACCACTTTCTTGTAGAGTTTTTTTTGTAAAAGTGATAGCAAAATGCTCTTATTAGTGCTTTTCATGTTTTACAGGTTACATATATTAGAAGAAGGCTATGGAGTGGTTTTGTATCATTTATGGAAGAAAAAGAAGTCAATCGCATCAAAGTCGCCGAGTGAACCATTTGAAATACACAAACGAGGCCTGGAGGTGAACTATCGCGGTCCCAGCGTGGGCGCTGTAAGACCGCGGTGAGTTTTCAGAGGAGATTTAGAGAGGCCATTTGGCCGCGGTCCCAGCGTGGGCGCGGTAGGACCGCGGCAGGCGACGGGAAGTTAAGGGACTGAAGTGCAAATTCCAGAATTCTTAGCCCAAAACCCTATTTAAATACTAGAACTCGCCCAAAGGAGGCATGTAACATTATTAGAGAGTACTTTGGCAAGAAACACAAGTGTGAGAGATCACCCAAAACATCATTATGTCTATTCTTCTTTATTTTCTTGCAATTTATGATTTTGAATCTTTTAGTATTTGATTTACCCATTGTCATGAGTAGCTAAAAACCTTAATCTAAAGTTTTGGTGGAACCCGTTGGGAATTACTTTGTTGTTTTATCAATATAATTAGATTTTATTGTTAATCTCTAATTGTTCATCTATGTTTTGATTGTGGAATAGTTGAAAGGGCCCTTAATTATCCGTTCCTATTTATTATGTATCTTCTTGAGAGAGAGTGCATATTTAGGTGATTGTATGAACAACATCACTCCCGGAGTATAGATGAGAGTCATAACCGAGGGTTTAGGTGTTGGATTAGAGATAACGAAACCCCGGGTGCAATCTAAGTGAACCGTATTGTGCAAGTAGCTAGCGTAGCTTGAGAAAGTGCGTCTAGTTGATTATTATAATTACTTGTGAAAGAATTATGATAGATGGAAAGTTCATGATTGTTAGAGATAACTAAATCATAGTTATAGGACATAGACAACCAAGGAAAGTACCAACGGGGGAAACCATTGCCTTAGACTTTATTTCTACTATTTGCACATCAAGTTTATTTAATTTTCAGCTGTTAATTACTTTCAATTTTTAGCTGTTAGAAAACCAACCATTGTGAATCAAAAAGTTTGGGAAAATAGATTGTGTGAATTTAGTAAATCTGACAGTAGTGATTGATAGGTTAGTTCCCTGTGGTTCGACTCTGGGCAATAATACTCAGATTATATTGTCAACGCCCGCATAGTCTTTTGTGAGACTTAGTTGAGCGTGATCACCATTCCATACAGAGGCTATACCATGAGACACACAGTCGAGGCCAGAAGAAAGGGGAAGGTCAAGTTCAGGGAAGCTATTGCAGCATAGGGCATGACAAGGATTGGTAGAGTTTACACCCCAGAACATCTGGCTGAGTCAAGCAAACAGGTCTCTAGTCGACCAACCATCACTGAAACTGGGCCCGATTATCTCTGGAGAATGATACAAGCCAAAGAATACTCTGTCATTGATCAGCTGAACAAAAATCCGGCACATATTGATATCCTCGCCTTGCTACAAAGTTCCGATGCACACAAAAATGCCTTGTTAAGAGTGTTGAGCGAGGCATATGTACCGAGCAACATCACTGGCAGAGAGATGACGAATATGGTGGGCCAGGTTTTGGAAAGTCAGAAGATCACTTTCCACGAAGATGAGCTGCTGCTAGAAGGGTTGAGTCATAACAAGGCATTGCACATCACCGTATAGTGCGAAGATTATTTTATCACCAGAATCCTGATTGACGGAGGATCCAGCCTGAACATTTTCCCACTGGTGATACTCAGGACATTAGGAAAGGGGCTTCATGAGATCAAGGATGAGGCCATCAACGTCAAAGCTTTCGACGGATCCCAAAGGCCTACTATCGGGGAAATTAACTTGTGTTTGAAATTGGGGCCTACTTGGTTCGATGTTGACTTTCAAGTGATAAACGTACCAGCATCTTACAATCTGTTGTTGGGACAACCATGGATTTATGCCGCTGGGGTTGTAGCATCAACGCTACATCAGGTAATGAAGTTTGAGTGGAATCACCAAGAGGTGATCATTCACGGCGACGGTAGAAATCCCATATACAGTCGCCAGACTATCCCAGTAATCGGAGGCAGAAGAAAGATAGGTGGGGAAACTTACCACCACATCGAGCGAGTCAACGCCGTTGATAAAGACAATTGGTGGGACAACGAAATTGAAAGCATTCTAAACTGGAGCGGATATGAACCTGGCAGGGGACTTGGCAAGAATCTCCAAGGAATCACTAAGCCCATCAAGCTAAAGAAACATGGCACCACCTTCGGATTGGGGTATGAGTATACCTGGAAGGAATTCAACGACTGGTCGCCACCATGGCGCGGTCCTTACTATCCTTTGGAGCAGCCAATACCCCGTTTGGATCAGACTTTCCAGCCGGCCGAGGTTATCTACCGGTCAGAAGAAGGAGAAGCACTCACAGCAGTCAGGAATTTGTTCTTGGAAGACGATGATATGGATTTTTGTGTCGTTTTCGAGGAGGAGGGGGAGGAAGGCCCTTCCATATAAGCTGTAAGCAGAGGAGCATACCTCAATAACTAGACTATCAGAACCACCAAAGCCCGGCGAGCCTCGGGGTAGCAAGGCAGAACAAGCATCACGCACTTTTATTTTTACTAGTTGACTTTCCTTTCGCATTTTTTATTTTTTCGCAAGAAAGAGCTCAAATGTTCAAAAACGGTTATGGAATTTATCAAAGCATTTTGATTTTCTTATAAATCTTACTCTTATTATTTTCTCTCATTACTTTACTTATACAACATTACTATTACTTATCTTGATGAACCAATGACTGTGACATGCAACGAGACAACGCAACAAACGAACATAGACTCAGAGGAACACGACATACCGGAAGAGATCGTTAAAGAGGTTGAGAATTTTGAGAACTGACCTAAGTCCAACCTAGACGAGACTGAGATTATTAACTTGGGAGATGCAGAAAAAATCAAGGAAACACGAATCAGCGTTCATTTGTCACCATCAGAAAAGGAAGAATACACAAAGTTTCTAAGAGAATATGAGGACATATTCGCCTGGTCGTATGATGACATGACTGGTCTGAGTACATCTATTGTGGCTCACAAATTGCCAACCGATCCAGCCTGTCCGCCAATAAAACAGAAGCTCAGAAAGTTCAAGCCAGACATGAGTTTGAAAATCAAGGAAGAAGTCACCAAGCAGGTTAATGCCAAAGTTCTCAGTGTAGTAGAATATCCAACATGGTTAGCCAACATTGTGCCAGTACCGAAGAAGGACGGGAAGGTTAGAGTCTGTGTCGACTACCGGGACCTCAACCGAGCCAGTCCAAAACACGACTTCCCCTTGCCAAACATACACATCCTGATTGACAATTGCGCCAAGCACGAGCTGCAGTCATTTGTGGATTGTTTCACTAGTTATCATCAAATTTGGATGGACGAGGAAGATCCTGAGAAAACGGCTTTCATTACGCCATGGGGAATGTACTGCTACAAGATGATGCCATTTGGCCTTAAGAATGCAGGGGCCACCTATATGAGAGCCATGACTACCATTTTCCATGATATGATACACAAGGGGATTGAGGTGTACATAGACGATGTCATCATTAAGCCAAAGAAAGCCATTGATCACATGGAAGATCTAAGGAAGTTCTTCAATAGACTGAGAAGGTACAACCTGAAACTGAATCCCGCGAAATGTGCATTCGGGGTTCCAGCTGGAAAATTGCTTGGTTTTATTGTGAGCCACCGGGGAATAGAATTGGATCCATCGAAGATTAAGGCCATTCAAGAATTGCCACCGCCAAAGAACAAGAAGGACGTAATGAGTTTCTTAGGGAGACTTAACTACATCAGCCGGTTCGTAGCACAATTTATAGTTATCTGTGAACCAATCTTCAAGATGTTGAAGAAGGATGCTGCCACCAAATGGATCGATGAATGCCAGAAAGCTTTCGACAGGATTAAGGAATACTTGTTAACGCCACCAGTCTTGGTCCCGCCTGAGCCAGGTAGACCTCTGTTACTCTATATCGCAGTGTTGGATGGTGCCTTCGGTTGCGTCCTGGGGCAGCATGACTAGACAAGAAAGAAAGAACATGCCATCTATTATCTCAGCAAAAAGGTCACTCTATATGAGGCCCAGTATTCTCTGTTAGAACGCACCTGTTGTGCTCTAACTTGGGTAGCCCAGAAGCTGAGGCACTACTTCTGTGCCTATACTACCTATCTCATATCATGGATGGATCCTTTGAAATACATCTTTCAGAAGCCCATGCCCACCGGCAAGCTCGCCAAGTGGCAGATCCTGTTGAGTGAATTCGACATTGTCTACATAACTCAGAAAGTAGTCAAGGGACAGGCACTAGCAGATCACCTTACGGAAAACCCCGTGGACGGAGAATACGAACCCCTGAAAATGTATTTCCCAGATAAAGAGGTAGCATTCATAGGAGAAGATATTGCAGAATCCTATGATGGTTGGAGAATGTTTTTCGACGGAGCAGCAAATTTCAAAGAAGTTGGCATAGAAGCAGTCCTAGTATCAGAAATCGGTCAGCATTATCCGGTGTCTGCCAAACTTAGGTTCCCGTGCACCAACAACATGGCCGAGTACGAAGCCTGCATCTTAGGGCTCAGGATGGTCATCGACATGAACATTCAAGAGTTGCTAGTAATTGGGGATTCAGACCTACTCATACACAAGGTACGAGAAGAATGGGCGACCAAGAATTCCAAGATACTCCGTTATCTGCATCACGTACAGGAGTTGAGAAAGAGGTTCACAAAGGCAGAGTTCCGACATGTTCCCAGAATCCAGAATGAGTTTGCCGATGCATTGGCTACCCTATAGTCCATGATACAGCATCGAGACACAAACTTCATTGATCCTATTCCTGTGAAGATCCATGATCAACCATCTTACTGTGTTCATGTCGAAGAAGAAGCAGATGGAAAACCTTGGTTTCATGACATCAAGGAATATTTGGCAAAAGGAGAATACCCAGAACTTGCAAACACTACTCAGAAGCGCACACTTCGAACGTTATCCAATAATTTCTTTAACAGCGGAGGAATCCTATATAGGAGGACTCCTGACTTGGGATTACTAAGGTGTGTCGACGCAAAAGAAGCATCTATGCATCTAGAAGAAATCCATGCTGGGACCTGTGGTCCGCATATGAACGGCTTTGTTTTGGCAAAGAAAATACTCCGAGCTGGTTACTTCTGGATGACTATGGAGACGGATTACATCGAGCATGTCAGGAAATGCCACCGTTGTCAGGTACACGCAGACATGATAAAGGTACCTCCCAATGAGCTTAATGCAATAAGCTCACCATGGACGTTCGCCACTTGGGGAATGGATGTTATTGGACCAATCGAACCTGCCGCTTCAAATGGTCACAGGTTCATCCTAGTAGCAATTGATTATTTCACCAAATGGGTCGAAGCAGCATCTTACAGAGCACTGAGCAAGAAAGTCATGGCAGACTTTGTCCACGACCGCATCATTTGTCGATTCGGGGTTCCAGAATCAATCGCCATTGATAATGGCTCAAACCTGACCTGATGAAGGTTATGTGTGAAACCTTCATGATCAGACACAAGAATTCCACGGCCTACAGGCCTCAAATGAATGGAGTTGTGGAAGCCGCCAACAAGAACATTAAGAAAATACTGAGGAAAATGGTAGAGAAGCATAAGCACTGGCATGAGAAGCTATCATTTGCTTTATTGGGGTATCGCACCACAGTCCGCACATCAACCGGGGCAACTCCCTATATGCTGGTTTACGGTACAGAGGCAGTTATTCCTGCCGAAGTAGAAATTCCTTCCTTAAGGATTATACAAGAAGCTGAGCTCGACGACATAGAATGGGTGAAGAGTCGCTACGAATAGTTAGCTCTGATAGGCGAAAAGAGAATGAATGAATTATTCCATGGTTAGCTTTATTATAACAGAATGTCCAGAGCCTTCAACAAGAGAGTCAAGCCGAGGCAGTTCATACCAGGACAACTGGTATTAAAGAAAATCTTCCTGCATCAATATGAAGCCAAAGGGAAATTCTCTCCCAACTGGCAAGGTCCATACATAGTTCACCGGGTTCTGACAGGAGGAGCCCTTATACTTGCAGAAATGGATGGAGAAGTTTGGCCTAAAGCAATCAATTCAGATGTAGTTAAGCGTTACTATGTGTGATCTTATGCTTTACTATATGATGTAACTCGAACTACCTCTGACCTGATTCCCGTTTAAGAGGGGATACGTAGGCAGCCTTATGGGTTCGGTCACAATTCAATAAAATTTTCATTCCCCCCCCCCCCCCCACAATTAGAAACTGGGGCAAAATTTTGAGGAGGACCCTCAAAATTCCGAAGCAAGAGAGGTTTCAATGTCCTGAACCATGTCACAGTCGTCGGTTCATCTAAAAACTATTTCTTAAATATATACTTATGTCATATCTTTAACAAACTCACACATGTTTATTATCGAAGTCGCTTTGTTCAGCAACGCTACCCCTACGATACATATCGTGTCATCAAATCGGCGCCAAGCAGGTCAGCAAAGTCATAGGGGATACGAACTAACCTTTCCCCTTTACAGAACTCACAATTTTTCTTTGGATGGAGGTACCCAAGTCGCAAAATCATATATTATACGCTCATACTGTTCAAGAATACAATTCTCAGAACCATCACACCTATTCACAGTTGCTATCCGCACATAATGTCCCCAGCAGCCACAATATCACAGTCGGCTACAACTCTCAGCTAAGAAATTTTACTACTATTCTCATTTTATCTCTTGCATATGGCTACCATCCTGCCTTCCGAGGTTAAGCTCTACCTCCATTTGCATTTCCTGCATTGCATAAGGCTAATTCTGCCTTCTGAGGTTAAGCTTTACCTCCATCTGCATTTCTGCATTGCATAAGGCTACCATTCTCCCTTCCGAGACTAAGCTCTGTCTCCATCTGCATTTCTTGCATTGCATAAGGCTACCATTCTGCCTTCCGAGACTAAGCTCTGTCTCCATCTGCATTTCTGCATTGCATAAGGCTACTTTTCTGCCTTCCGAGAATAAGCTCTGTCTCCATCTGCATTTCTGCATTGCATAAAGCTACCGTTCTGCCTTCAGAGACTAAGCTCTACCTCCATCTGCATGGCTGAAATATTGCCACCTTTATTTACCCTTGCATGGCTGAAAGATCGCCACTTTTATTTATGTCCTGCATCGGCTGAAAGATCGCCATCTTTGTTTATGTCTTGCATCGGCTGAAATATCGCAACCTTTATTTACCCTTGCATGGCTGAAAGATCGCCACCTTTATTTATGTCCTGCATTGAATGAAAGATCGCCATCTTTATTTATGTCTTGCATCGGCTGAAATATCGCCACCTTTATTTACCCTTGCATGGCCGAAAGATCGCCACCTTTATTTATGTCCTGCATCGGCTGAAAGATCGCCATCTTTATTTATGTCTTGCATCGGCTGGAATATCGCCACTTTATTTACGCTTTCATGGGCTGAGAGATTGCCACCTATCGCATTGCATGGGCTGAAAGATCGCCAAACTGTCCAAAGGCGTCATTGATCGGAGGCACCATTTCCATAGCCCCAGAACGTCATGCAATGGCCCGAGGACCTCTTTTAATCTCTTGCATATCATTATTCAAAGGCATCATAGTTCGGAGGCATCATTCTCATAGCCCGTGAGCATCATTTCATAGCCTGCGAATTCTTTATTAAACGCTTCATGGCCCAGGACATCATGGTCTAAGGACGTCATCTTAACCGTCCAAAGACATCATTCATGGTCCAACAGGAACTTGCATCATGTTCAAATTTATGCACAATATCGCTTGCATTGTTTATTTGCAGGTAAACAGCGATTTGGACCATCTCGGCAGGAGCATTTCGCTCCAGTTCCCGCAGCCCTACTAAACCTTGACCATTCATCCCAACCTGAATATTGCGTCCTTTTTTGAAAGGTCTCCATCGGCATACTCCGCTGACAGATACTGAACTACATACGGCCCGATTCCTGTAATACCAGGGATATGTAGGCAGCTCAGGAACCAGAGCACGGTCAACCTCTTCAAACCATTTCACTCGGTCAAAATTGGCCATCATATCTTTACCCGACAACTCTTTCATCCTTCCCCGGTAAAGAGGGGCAGCTGTTGATACCCAATTGTCCCCTGTATATTTATATATGCAAAATACTTTCAAAATAGTATATATATGCATATATAAGTATGTCAAAGTGTTTTATTATTTTTTCCAAATTTTAAAATATTTTTAAACCAATTTATTGCCCTATTTTAACAGTACAAAACCAATAATTATTTCAAAAATTATCATTTTTGGTGATTCAGTTATTGTATTCTCATATTTATACCAAAATATAGCTAAGGTAAGTTTTTTGCACATTTTTTATAAATTGATTTGGTATTTTCAAATTTAAATTGCACTTAATTGCAATATTAGCCTATTTTAAGACTTAATTGCGTTTATAATTACAAATTTGATTCCAGTATTTTTAATCTAATATTTATATATTATTGAATAATTTAGCACCTTTAATTTATTTTCACAAATCATTTTACTATTTTTATAAAATAAAAAGGGAAAAAGTGACTATTTAAAATCTAGCCCTATTTCATTTCCAATTTTAGCCCAAATGGACCCCTCATTTAACCCCAGTCTTAATCTCAATTGGACCGGCCCAAACCCTAAATTACCCGACCCCTTGACCGATTTATTTTTACCCGCCCGGCTCCCCTTTGATCCAGGTCGTTGATCAAAATGATCAACGACCACGATTTCCTCTTGCCTTTTTAATTTCCAAAACTCCCCAACCCTAAGCTATTTCATCTGAGACGCCGCCTTTGAATCCCTTCGTCTCTCAAACTCTCTCAAACATTCCTAGAACCCTAATCGTCTCCCACCGTCTTCAACGTCGAAACCCACCGAAAACCATGGCTTCTTCGGCCATGGGAGTCTTATATTCACCTCCTGTCGCTCCTATGTGCTCGATACTTGAAGATTCAAGGCCAGACCTCGAAGGTCTTCACTCAGACCTTTGCCGATTCGAGGTTTCCGGCCATCTCCGGCCTTGCTCTGGCGTGCTATAGTTGTTTGAGTCTGATTACGACCTCTCCGACTCAGGTTAATGACCTTTTCAAAGCCGTTCTCATTCTAGGGTTCTTCTGAAACCCTAACCCTTTGAGGTTTTTCTCCGATTCTTTTTAGATTTGTTGTGTATCTATGCTCTACTTGAGTCTTCAAACGATTTCCCTAATTTTTCTTTTGAAAATTACTTTCAAAACCCTTCTTTCCGATTTAGGGTTTTCTGGAAAGTGTTTAAGTGTTTTATGATTTTTTCTTCTTTATTATTATTCGTATTGTCCTCTTACTGTGTTTCCTATATAATGTTCTCGCATTCTTTTTACTGTGTTCTTGTGCTTTTCCTTTTACCATGTTCTTGTATGTTCTTTTACTGAGTTTTACACTCCGTTCTTGAATGTTCTTAACTGTGTTCTATATACTCCACGCTTGTGTTTCTTCTACCACGTTTTCCATATTATGTTCTCATGTGCTTTCTAATATGTTCTGGTACTTCCTCTACTATATCCTGCTATACTATACCTTTCTACTGTGTTCTTTGATATTTTTCCTGCTACTGATCCTTGTTTAGGTTTCTTCTGAGAAAAACTTTCTTAAGCATGTTTCTTCTGCTCCTTCTACTGTGTTTACATGTTTTCTTATGAGTTTCTGAAAGAAACCCCTGAGCTGGTTTCGACTATTTGCCTCCTCATCCCTGTATTTGATTCTAGGTGGAAACCCTAGAATTTGGGGATTTTGCCGAGGTTTGATTATGTGAACTAGGGTTTTGTTTTAGAACCCTTAACTCCTTCAGGCTGACTTTGAGTCTCTGAGCTGAGTTTGGACATCTTTTGCACAATTCAGAACTTTTTGCTAAAACTCTCCTACACTGGAGTTTCCACTGATTTTTACAATTTCTCGACAAGTTTCTTTCATGCTTAACGTGTCTGTATGATTTATATGTGATGAATCCTTCTTCAAAAAGGTTTTTAGACTAGTGATCAACTCAAAATTCCTTTTTAATAGGTCTAGTCGATTGTTTGCTGATTTTCCTTAAGTTAAAAACCTTTTCCATCTTTCTGACTTGGTTCATTCATACCAAATCTCAGACCTTGTGATTGCTTGGCTGTTAATTGATTTTCTTTCCTTAAATTGTACAACCGTGTATTTCAGAGACCTTGTCCTTAAATAACCTTTATGTACTTACCCTCAATTGCATGCTTTATACAAGTGTTTGATTAATTTCTTTCCTTAATTGTGTTATAGCCATTTGTATTCGAATCCCTTAATTAAAGGGAGTCCTATGTGATTGATTTACAAACAGTCTTCAATTATTTTCTTACCTTATTTCCTCATGACCTCCACACTATGAATACACGACCCTTTTTTCACAAAGCACACACGATTAACACACTTCAGACCTCACAATTTCACAACCTCTCTTGAACTCACACTCAAAGTATTCTGTCTTCCTGTTTGCACTTTGGCTTTTACAAGACTACTGCCTTTCCTACTTGTTTCTTTGAAACTGGTATGTTCTAATTTAAGTTTCAGTATCACCCCAATGTGTTTACTTACAGTTTTCTTTTGTATCCATGTCTACTTTATTGTTTTCTATGGAGTTTGATATTTAGTTTAGTAATGGCTATGTTTTACTGCTTGTTTCTTTTATGAATCTTTGCTCCCTACCCCATTACCCCTATGTGTTTGTGAGTGGTGACTCAGGGCATGGCAATATGAGTTGTTGTCCATGAACTGAGTTCTGAACCTTAACCTCCAAACAGGCTGGAGGGTGTGCCAGCACCTCCCATTACTGAGTATGCCTATCAGCCTGCTCTCCTTATGCTCTTGCAAATTCCCACTCCCCTGCACCCTTATGTGTGCTGATTTTAAGTTATTCCCATTTTCCCTTTCCCCTCTTAGAATTCCCTTCTGCACTTACACTCTCTCCTAGTTTCTTAGTTCTGCCCCTCTCTGGTGAGCCTTGCCTTGGGACCTTGAGTTCCATCTGAACTTGAACACCTGAGGGCTGGCCCTTCCACACTGCACTATTGTCCTGATTTGGTATGTATCTGGGGTGTAAGCACTGCCCGGAGTCCATGAGGCTCTTAGGGAACTCTCACACACCCGAAATGAGAGAAAGGCTTTCAAATCTGATCTTTGGAGTTGGTTTACTTCCTATTTCAGAAAGGAAGTCTGAATCAGGCTCTCCTTGGTTGTAATTTTAAATTTCTGATGTATTTCTTTCTTTATTTTCATTGGACTGTAATAACTTTGTAATAAACTTTCGGGGATGTTTAGTGAAAAGGGAGGGGTAACTATGCATGAAAAGGGTAGATAACTTGCCTATAGGAATCTCTAATTTCAGTAGTTCTCATATAGTTACCATGCCTATAAAACTTATGCACTTTCATATAGTTACCATGCCTATAAGACTTCTCTGCTTTCATATAGTTACCATGCCTATAAAACTTATGCACTTTCATATAGTTACCATGCCTATAAGACTTATGCATTTTTATGTAGTTACCATAAGATTTTTGCGACTCATTTAGCTATCATGTCTATAAGAAACTCTGCATTCTCATTTAGATACCATGACTGTAGGGATTCTGCACTTTCATGTAGATATTATGTCTATAGCTTCTGCACACGCACGTAGAGAATATGGCTATAGGTCTTTTCTGATTCTTGCATACCCGTTTTTCACTAGGCAAACTAATCTATAGGCCCTAATAATCGAAAATTGTAATCAGATATCGCGTCACGCTTAGGTATCATGTTATAGAATTTCTGTACTCTTCTATGTCTATAACAACGTTTTAAGTTGACAAACACATAGAAAGCATGCCTATAGGGGTTCTAATTCAAATCTAAATTGCCTCGCTCGTTTGTAAGTTTAAACTGTCAGTAGTAATGTATTATCAATTGCAGAACTCATACTACTTTTGTCAAAACTGGCAACCATTTCCTAAATCAATCCGCAATCAGCTTACCTCTTTGTTTCTGAAATCAGTAGATATCATGCCTATAGGTTCTGTCTATCACCTAGGCAAGCCTTAGGGTAAAAGTTATAAACTGCATCAGTCTCTATCAATTAAGACCAGCAGGCAAGCCTAATTAGGACTTCTTATCTGGAAATATGTGATAAATCAGCCTGCCCCCAGCTTTTAAGTTTAATCAGACCTTAATCAGTACGTGCAAGACATGCTAAACTATGTGCTTTTCTTTGATCTAAGGAGGCCTGTTTGAGCCTTATTTGTTCATGTGCTTCCCCATGCTTGTCATATGTGTTCTTGCTTGTCGCCTTAGTATTTTTACTTTTGAAACAATAAAAGCCCAACACCCCTTCCCTTTAGGGTTAGTAGTCCTAAATGCCTCCGGGACTGATACGATTGGGGCGGGTAATAGCATGCAATAAGAAAACGAGACTTTTCCGCGCTTTAATACCTTAACGGGGTGGGAAAGGATAGATATGGATATGATGACCACGCGATAACACCACGTGTATAAGTGATTACTGAGTGTTGTCTGGGGTGATCCATATTATTTATAAACCTAGGACCCCCCCTCTCTTTTACTTGTTTATTTCATTGTTTATCTCCATATTTCAAATTGTTTGTCTCAAAATTCAGCTTTCCTTCCGTTTCTTTTTATCTTCATCAATTTGCAACCGTTATGTGAAATCCCCTCTTATTTGAAAGTCTTACTTGCTTACGTGTTATTTGCACTTAAAGTCACAATAATAGTTTGGCCGGGAACCACACTAGTGGATCCTGAGGGGTGCCTAACACCTTCCCCTTGGGATAATTTCAAGCCCTTACCCAATCTCTGGTTACTTGACTCAAACCCTTCTTCGTGTCCTAATGCACTTAAATCATTAGGTGGCGACTCTTCAATTCAATCCAAACCCAATTCCCAAAAGGGAACGAGTTGTCTTCCCAAATGTAATAAACCCGATTTCCGCGGAGGAAAAAGGGGGCGCGACATAATCAACCTAGGACTCCTCTTTCCCAATTCCCAATGTTTTAGCTTTACTTTTTCTCTATATATGTAACTTGTTCAAATCTCTTCTTTTTTTGACTCCTTATTTGAGTCATACAAATGCCTAAAACATGCCTTTATTTGCAAGTATGTGTCTAAACTATTTATTTGTTTAATGGACTAATTCATAAGTATAAGTTCGACAAGGACCCACCGTTATGGACTGAGAGGGGTGCCTAACACCTTTCCCTCAAGGTTATTTTGAGCCCTTGCCCTAAACCTCTGGTAGTGCAAACTAGTCTAAGAGTTAATCGCTCTAGGTGACCTAACACACCATAATCCGTTAGGTGGCGACTCTCCAAAACCCAAATTCCCAAAAGAAAATGAGTTATTACCCCCATGAAATGTCGGAACCCGGACTTCTCCCCGGGAGGAGGGAAAAAGGGTGGCGCGATAGCATGGCGACTCTGATGGGGATATTCTAGGCTCTTACCATAACGAACTTATTTTTTTATGAATTAGTCCAAGCATGCTCTATCCCACGTACCCCTTCCCCTTATTTGAATTTAACTGTTTATTTTTAAGCATTTCTGATTTCTTTATTTTCCTGAAACTGACTCGTCTCTTTGTTTTCTTTCTGTAACTGTCTTTCAATTATTTAAATACTGTATTTATTATTTTCTTACGTGCAAATACTTGAAAACATGCTATTTATTGTTGCATATACTCCACATCATATTCCACTCGTGCGTATCAAAATTTTATAGCAATGCTTGATGAGTGGTTGCGCTCTTCCTATTTATTACTCTTAAATTTGGAAAGGCTTATTTGCAGTAAAACTAGTCGATCAGTGGTGCAGTCGACGGCTCCGTGCCTTTCCCCCTCAAGTTAGCCACTTGAGGGTACCAGTCTAGACCCCCATAGTAACCTTACTCTGATCGTAATTGCGCATGCATCATGGTCAAACCTAGCCGGATTAATATGTTGTCCACATAATAATCCTTTAAGACAAGCCTTATCCAAAAGTCCACCGGGATTTCCATAATCCCAACGAACACAACCATGTTATGTGCATTAATTTGGAGAACTAAATGCAAATATGCTAATCATGAATGTATAAATAGTCGAGTCTGGTGGGGGATAAGGGACTAACCCTTTTGTTTTGCAGAAATGAGGCACGAGGTCCCCAGATTCGGTATGGTTAGCAACATCCCACCATTGCTACTAGATTGGTGGGAGGACCTTTCCTCAAGTGACAAGAAACATGTAAGAAAGTACTTGGGCAATCTACCGTCTCTGCTAGACATTGAGCCAAACAAGAGGTTGGTCGAGGCTGCCACTTTATTTTGGGATAGAGAAAGGGCTGTGTTTCATTTTGGTGACATAGAAATGACACCACTTCTTGAGGAAATTGGAGGGCTTGCGGGATTGACTTGGGATAGCCTCAATTTATTGTGCCGGAAAACCATACTGGTAAAGGGTTCTTAAAGATGATGGGGTTGAAGAAAAATGCTGACTTGAGATTCCTGAAGGAATCTTACATACTCTTTGAGTATCTGTATGTGAGGTATGACCATAGCAAGTCCTTCCGTACTTACCATGACGAGATCTCTCTCAGTTCTATGGGCCATATCCACCGCAGAGTGTTCGTGTTCATTGTATGCTTCCTGGGCCTGATAGTGTTCCCAAATGAAAAAGGAAAGAATCCACAGTAGGTTGGTCATGGTCTCCAAGACTTTGATGGAGGGGGTCAATGGACAGGCATACACCATAGTCCCCATGATCATAGCCGACATCTACAAGGCTCTGGAGCGCTGTCAAAAAGGGGTCCAACATTTCGAGGGTTGTAACTTGTTGCTACAATTGTGGTTGCTAGAACATCTTCAAAAGGGAAAGTATCACCAAGAATTTCCGCGAAGGGCTTGGAATGACCATATTGCCTTCCATCACCCTAAGTGGATGACCTACATTCCGGACAGGTTTGCTTAGCCGGAGAGTGCCAAAGAGTGGGTGGAATTTTTCGACAATCTGACTGAGGAGCAAGTGCAATGGATGTTTGAATGGTTCCCGACGATCACTGCGCAAGCAGCTGCCATGGCCAATTTGGCCGGCGGCCAGCCATCTTTTCCGGCCGGTCAACCTTCCCCCACCACTACCCATCCGTCTACGACCACAAACAACACTACCCAACCCTTAGATTACTCTAAAATTCTGAAACCAGTGGCATTGAACACTGCCATGCAGACGTCGAGTTCCAATTCAAAACCTATTGAGCCAATTCTATGAAACCTGTTACTTTCCTCAATGGACAACCAATGATCAAATGGATGGAAGCAGAAGTACAAAGAATGAATATCATGGAGGGGTTACAATATGTAGTTCTTGGGAATTTTCCTATGGATGGCTAGAATTTAGTGAGATACGTAGAATTCTCCCAGTTCAGTGTGGAATCAAAGGTGAATGCAATATTGGATTGTTTAGAGATCGTCATATATTGATCAGATTCACTTTATTGGAGGATTTTACAAATTTTACGTCTAGGTGCATACTATTTGAAGGCAAAGGATGGATATAAATATCAAGTACGGCCATTGATTTATGATACAAAGTTTAAAGTCGGAGAAGAAACATCCAAGGTGATGGCATGGATTTCTTTCCCAAATCTGTTGCCTACTTATCTTTTAAAGGAATGTTTATTCTCTTTGGCATCAGCTGTTGGAACACCTTTACACTTAGGCTTGGCTACTATCAACAAAGCCAGGCCAAGTTGTGAAAGAGTTATGGTCCAGGTGGATTTACTGGAGGAACTACCTAAGAGAGTTCAAATGGATATTGAAGATGAAGTTAATGGTACTGTACGAACTGAGTGGGTAAAGATCCAATATGATTATATCCCTAAATATTGCAAGGAGTGCAAATTACAAGGTCATGATGAAGAATCATGCTGGAGATTACACCCTGAATTGTTTGTGGAATATGATAGGGAGAAACAAGGCGGTAATGCAAGAGGTAATGTTCAGAACTCTCAAAATAACCCAATCATGATTCTATCTAGTGGCAAAGTTGTTGGGAATATTGGATAGCAATGGAAGGAAGTTAGGGATAATCGTGTTAAAAATGGTTCTAAGTAGACAAGTGTTACAGATCAAACTGGAAAAGAAATTGTTCATGTTGATCCAAACAATGTACAACAAGTGAGAAGTATTGCAGACAAAGAGATAGTTCCAGTTGAGGATGGTAATAAGCAACAGAAGAAGCAGAATTTTACCAATGCAGGAAAGCAGATTGTGCCAGCCAATACTCAGGTTCAACAGGTTCAGACTGCTAACAAGTTTGCAGCTTTGGAGAATGAAGAGAGTGAAGTAGATGGGGATAATCAACAGTCACTAGGGAACACCAATAATGTCTCAAGTCCATCAGCTAATACTTAGGCAACTGGGAGAGCACTCAATGCATTAGCACCTGCCTTTGATCCTAAATCATCTGGGAAGAAAGCAAGAATGGGGAAGAGTGGTACAAATGAGGCAGAACAAATAGGGGAGAAGAATGAAGAACAAAGAAAGGAATCCACAGCTAAATGGGTTAGTAGAGCATTTGCAGTTAACAAGGTCACTATGAACCAATCATGTCAAGAGATACCATCACAAGAAATATATCCAGAAGAAATAGCTGAGCAAGAGTTGATAAAACAAAAAAGTCAAATGGACAGGAGGGAAACTATGTGATGATCAGACAGAAGATGATCCTGATAAAGGGGATTTATCAAAAGCTTATGAAGAGGAAAAAGTACCAGATGAGGAGACACAAGGTAAAGAAGTCAGTGGTAATGGGAATGCAAACAAGGGAGATGTACATATTGGAGAAAACACTGCCAACAACAAAAATGTACCAACGGAGATTGCAGGATCAAACTCAAAAGTGCAGCAATCAGAAAATTGTCCCAGCCCTTTAATGACCATTGATCCTAACAATTCCATACCTACTCTTGATCCTATACCTGCAAAACCAATTGATCCTGGTGATCCTTGTGGACAGGAGGAGCAGGAAATTGTAGAAAAGGATGGTTCTGTAGAGAAGGAGAAAGAAACTACTCCTGTCAATAATCAGAATGCAGAACAGTTGGCTAAAGTAAATGCAGGCAATAGCATGATCTCTAAGCCAACTGATAATTAGATTGCTGGAGTTGAAAAAAAATGACAAGAAGGATGATGCAGGGGGAAAAGGAAGAGATCTAGATACAGAATCAACCTGTCAAAATTTTAGGTATGTGACCAGGCAAGGGGATATATCACCTAGGTTCATGGATAAGGATAAATCAGTAGGCAGAGGAAGGAAAAAACAGGTGAAAGTGGTTCCTAGCATTCTACCAGCTGGGGTCCAAACAAGGAGGACTTTATCTAAATCCATTAATTAGAGATGAATGCTCTAATATGGAACATTAGATAAGTAAATACAGAAGGAGCCTTTGAACGGCTCATCACAATGCATAGAAAATACCACTTTGAGTTCATTGGACTCATTGAACCAAAACAGCAGTCAAGGAAATTGGATGGATACAGAAGACAGATTGACTTTGAACAAGCAATTGTTAACACTTCTAACAAGATTTGGGCTTTCATTGATGGGAAATATGATGTAACAGTTGTGATTGATGCAGTACAATAACTTACTTTGAAGCTATATGATACAGAAGAGGAGAAAGAATTCATGGTCACTTTGGTTTATGCTAAGTGTGATCATATTGAAAGGATTGAGCTGTGGGACTCATTGTATTATCTGGCCAGTGACATGACTATTCCATGCATGGTAGGGGGAGATTTCAATGTCATTTTGGATGAGGAAGAGAAATTTGGAGGCCTGCCAGTGTCAATAAATGAAGTGGATAATTTCAGACATTGCATGAACACCTGTAACCTCACAAATATGGGGTTCAAAGGGAGCATATATACTTGGTGGAATGGTCGAGCTGAGGAAGATTGTATTTTCAAGAGATTAGACAGATTTTTTGCAAACATGGAGCTACAACAGATATGGCCAGGGCTGGAGATTACTCACCTATCCAAAATTGGATCTGATCATTGCCCCTTACTGATTTCATTTATTCCAGATACAGTACCTATCAAGAAGAGCTTCAGATTTCTCAAATTCTGGATTGAACATGAATCATTTAAGGATGTGGCTTAGGAGAATTGGCAAACAGATTTTCAAGCAAATCCTTTTATCATTTTCAATCACAAGCTTAAGAGATTGAAGAAGGCATTATCTACATGGAGCAGGACAACTTTTGGAGATATTTTTCAGAAAATAGCTAGCCTGGAGGAAGTTGTGGTAGTACATGAAGCACATTTTGAGCTTAATCCTACAATTCAAAATAGGGAAAGGCTACAAAAGGTGAAGGTAGAACTGTTTAAATATTTGGCTCTAGAGGAACAATTTTGGAAACAAAAATCTGGCATGACTTGGTTCAATTATGGAGATAGAAATACTAAACTCTTTCATGCTCATGTGAATGGAAAGAGGAAGAGACTGCAGCTAAAGAGAATTCAAAATAATGCTGGACAATGGGTGAAAGATACAGAAGGAATTGCAGATGAAGCAGTTAGATTTTTTCAAGCACAGTTTCATGAAGATGTAGTTCCTACAGATTCTCAGATCATTAATCGTGTCCCTCAAATGGTTAATGGGGAGCAAAACCAGGAACTATTGAAACAACCTACTAGGGAGGAGGTCAAACAGGCAGTATATGGATGAAATGGAGACATTGTGGTTGTCCAGATGTTTTTAATGGTAGTTTGTTTCAGTCATGTTGGGACATTGTTGGGGATGATGTGGTGGAGATGGTGAAGGCTTTTTTTCAATGGGCAGGAGCTACCTAGGTTTATTACTCATACAAACCTAGTCTTATTGCCAAAGATGAAGGAGGTACTCAATTTTTCTGATATGAGACCAATTAGCTTAAGTAATTTCATCAACAAGGTGTTTTCTAGAGTGATTCATGAAAGGCTAGGTTGTCTACTTCCTACACTAATTTATGATGAGCAAGCTGGATTTGTGAAGGACAGAAGCATAGTAGAAAATATATTGTTGACACAGAAAATCAATACTGATATTAGACTGAGAACTAAAGCAGGTCCTAATGTGGTAATCAAGCTAGACATGACTAAGGCATATGATCGATTGTCATGGTTATTTTTTACCAAAGTGCTGAGAAAAATGGGATTTGCAGAGAGATTTATAGGTTGGATGTTTGGGACAATATCTAATAATTGGTATTCAGTGTTGATAAATGGCCAGCCACATGGTTTTTTCAAATCTACTAGAGGGGTTAAGCAAGGTGATCCATTATCTCCTACGCTTTTCATTCTGGCAGCTGAGGCAATGTCAAGAGGGCTGAATTCTCTTCATTATAATATATATTTTGTGGATTTGGGTTGCCAAAATGGAGTCCTAAGATCAACCACTTGGCTTATGCTGATGACACCATAATATTCTCCTCCTCAAATGCAACTTCATTGCAGCTCATTATGCAAGTTTTGACAGCATATGAAGCAGCTTCAGGACAACTGATCAACAAAGCAAAATCAGCTATTTATGTGCATCATCTAACCGATGAAAACGTAGTGAGAAAGGTAGGAAGAGTTACTGGCATTGGCAGGCAAGATTTCCCATTTACATAGTTAGGATGTCCTATCTTTTACGCTAGAAGAAAAATGGATTACTATCAAGGGATGATAAAAAGAAGTGATGGACAAATTGCAATCTTGGAAGGGGAAGCTACTGTCGATTGGAGGAAGAGCAGTTTTGATTTCTCATGTAATACAAAGTATGCCTATTCATCTGTTATCAGCTGTAAATGCACCTGCCTCTGTGATCAACAAACTACATAAACTGATGGTAAGTTTCTTTTGGAGTAGTTCTATTGAAGGAGGACATAGGCATTGGGATTCATGGGATACTTTATGCTTGCCAATTGAAGAAGGTGGAGTAGGATTTAGATCACTTCATGATGTATCTAAAGCCTTATTCTGCAAGCTGTGGTGGAATTTTCGAACAAAGCCATCATTGTGGAGTTCATTCATGAGTCAAAAATACTGTAAGAAGTTGAATCCAATTGTAGTTCCTTGGAGAAAAGGATCCCATATCTGGAGAAAAATGTTGTAGTGTTGAGATGATATAGAGCATCAGATTCTGTGGCAGCCTAAGATGGGTTCTTCACTTTTTGGTTGGAAAATTGGACTGGACTGGGGGCATTATACTTTTTCACTCCACCTGATTTCTTTTGTGATGAATCCATTCAGAATGTTAATGAAGTAGTGCAGGGGGGAAGATGGAATGAACAGAGGATAATGCAATTATTACCTGATTTGGCTACTCACATTCTGCAGAACATCAAGCCACCTGGGGAAAATATGGTGTTAGATAGACCTTTCTGGATGTTAGAGACAAGGGGTGAATTTAGTGTGAGATCTGCGTGGGAGTATGTAAGGAGGAGAAAGGAACCATGCAATGCTTATAAAATGATATGGATCAAAGGTTTGCCATTTAAGGTTTCATTCTTCATGTGGAAGGTGTGGAAGAATAAACTGCCCTTAGATGATTTTTTCAGAAGATTGGGATATCTAATGGCCTCTAGATGTTAGTGTTGTGTGTTGCCTCAAGAGGAATCTTTGCCACACTTATTTTTCACTTCTTATGCTGCTAGAAAAGTGTGGCAGTATTTCCTTCCTGCTGCTGGTATTAAAGTTGAAGGTTTAATATTCCATCAAGCTATCGTGAAATGTTGGATTGCCAAGGTGATTCCTAGACCGCAACCAATCATTCAAGCACTACCATCGATTATAGTATGGGAGTTATGGAAAAGGAGGAACTCGTACAAATATGGAGATGCAGTTTCAATGAATAGGGTGATATATCAGGTATCTACTACTCTCCAATATCTGGTAAAATTCAGAAAACCTAGCTTATAGAATGTCCCACACAAATGGCCTGATCTGATTCATATGATGGAGCAATTTACACCGAAGTTGAAATACACTAAAGTGATGTGGGAATATCCTGACCAAGGCTGGGTGAAGGTCAATATAGATGGAGCTTCTAGGGGCAATCCTGGAAGGAGTTCGATTGGTTTTGTGCTGAGAAATGAGGAAGGGGATGTAGTGTATGCTTGTGGCAAGGAGATAGAAGAAGGCACAAACACTGAAACAGAGGTGCAAGCCATTCTGGAAGCATTGAGATACTGTGTTACACATGACTATATTCTCATCGACTTGCATACTGATTCAATGCTGGTCAAGAATGTTATCCTAGGGGATTGAAAGGCACCATGGTCTGTGGTGGTATATATGGAGGAGATTAAGGAATTGATGAATAGATGCAATCTGAAGGTATCTCATACATTAAGGGAGGTTAATCAATTGGCTGATCACATTGCCAATTATGCTCTATACATTGGTCCAATGGAATGTAATGGTTTTGGAGATTTAGACGTCCAAGGGATGAAAATAGTCAATAGTGATAAGCTGCAATGTCCATACCTAAGAGTGAAGGTTGCAAGGAATTAGACATGGAGGAGGAAAAGGAGACAAAGAAAAGGTTTAGGGCAGGGGTTAGATCAGCTGACCATCATACTCAAATCCTTTTGGAGGAGAGTATGGTGCAGTCCTTGTTTACTAACATAATTTTCTTTGTTGCAGGAAATGTTACTGTGTCTATGCCCTGCTCTTTGGTGGAATATCAGTTGGTGGTATTAGTGCTATGCACTCATTCCACTGGAAGGAAGCCAAGGGTAGGCACAAGCATAGGAACAAGAAGGAGAATTATGCTGCCCAGATTTTCAGAGCTTCAAAGACATTTTTGGCAAGCAATAACATCAAAAAATGAAATGGTTGCAATGAACAAACAAGTGGAGGTTAACACCTCATTAACACTAGCAATGTTGCAATTAATTTCAGACAAAAAAGAGCAACAACATATACATGTTCATGATAACAAAAAGGGCAGCTTCACAAATGCCCACAGCAGGTGCAAAGCTGTAGGGCAGGGGATCAATTCAAAGCATTCGATAAGGGTATATCCACATACAGGGAGTCAGGCAACTGATATGCAGCAGAGGTCTCACCAGCAATCGAAGAAGGACACAAGAACTGGTACAAAATGCAGACACAAAGAGAATGCAACATGGTTGACGCAACAGCACTTACTAGGAGTTGTGGGATCTACTTCCAGTTTTAAACAAAGGAAGCCATCAACTACATTTGAAAGGGGCACAAACAACACAAAAGAAGATGCCAATCGTATACTCACACTATGGTTACAACAACAGTACGTTGGACAAAATGCATATACACCACAGTACATTGAGCTGGGCAGTACTTTTAGCAATTGTACATAGCTGGATGGTGCAGGAACAAATTGACCACGGACAAACCAAGCAACTGGGATAAACAAATGGGAAAAATCACAAAGTGACGGGCCAACATGGAAAAGGAGAACAAAGGGGAGGAGAAAAAGGAGGAGAAGAAAGAAGAAGAGAAGAAGGTAGAGTAAAATAAAGAAGAAGAAAAGAAAGAAGATGAGGCTCCTCAATAGATTGTGCTCAAAGTTGATATGCATTGTGAAGCTTGTGCCAGAAAAGTTGCTAGATCCCTCAAAGGTTTCCAAGGTATTAATTTACCGGGATCTTTACATAAGTAGTCGGTCGTATTTACTATTTATTTTTTTAGTTAATATATGTAGATTATGCACTAATTATATACGCATATAGACATATTATACATGTATTATATATCCATTGCCTATTTTTAATTTAAGCATTGGATAAACGGTTATTCAGGTTAAAAAAAAATTCGGAGATAGGAATCCCTTGTTGAGCGCGTAGTAAATGTGCTTGTCTTCTAGCTAACCGCTGCTGTAAGAAATTGAAAAATTAAGTAAAGAAGTAACTGACGCCAATGGAATACTAGAATAGTTTTCAATTTGACATTCATCAGATTTCATAAATCTATTAGTTCAAATATGGGCTCATACTACTTATGAGGTACTCATCAGTCATCAAAAACAATTGGAAAAGTTCAAATATAGGCTCATACTTCTGACATTTTCAAATATTGTAGCTAATTAAAGACAACATGGGAACTTGAATGTAACTTCCAAAAAAAAAAGGATCGCTAGCAGCATAGCTGCAAAAGTAACACATTCGAACAATGTACAGTGAAGGAAGAAGATTAATGCATTAAATGGTTAAGGAATATGAGAATGCAAGTCAAGATAGAGCAAAAGTAAGGACAGAAAAAGATTGAAGAACTTTATCCAAAACAAGTGCTTTCTTTGCTTGTATGAGAGTTTTCAGTAACTTGGAAAACATAACAACAGAAAAAAGCCGCCAATGACTAGAAATACAAACAGGCTCCAGAACAAACATAGGAAAAATTCACAAAAAATCCCTAATTCAACTGAAAAAACCATAAGAAAACCCAAAAATAAGACCAGATTTCTCGATTAAGAACCAGAAAGTGCAATAAGCGCAAAAAAAAACTTATTACCTTAGTATTTGGGTCTTCAAATTATTTCTCCGATCTTCGTTTGTAACCTTTGCACAACAAGTTGACCTAAGCCCTTCAAAGGATACGAACCCTTTGCACAAAATCTTAGTTTCTCAGATTCATTCTGCACTTAATCAAACTAAACCTCAGAAAACTCTAAATTAAAAGAGGACTGGGGGTTTTCAGGGCATCGGAAAGAGGGATTGGGGTATCAGAATTTTTAGAGAGAGGGAGATGGGGGAATCGGCGATTTTGAAGAGGAAGGAGAAGATTCTTGTAGAAGAAGAAGGTTTTCCAGTGAAGAAGAAGGTTGTGGCATTGGGGATATCGCGACGTTAGGTATACACAGAACTATAACACAAATGTTTTGTTATTTAATATTTAGGTTATTAAAATTATTAAAAAACTAAATAAATAGGGGATATTTGGCAGGTTAACAAAAATTCAAGGGGGAAATAAAGAGGGAAAAAAATAATCGTTCCAATAGCTATTTTTACTAAAGATGCGTTCCAGTAGATTGTTTTATTGGGACAGTTTATATGACCGTTGCTTTAGATAAATCTATGGCAACGGTTATTTTACTATTGCAACGGTTTTATAGTTAAAGTATGCTAGTATCACTTAAATGCTACTGTAACGGTTGTAACCGTTACCATATATGGTCTATGGCAACGGTTCTTGAACCGTTGCTAAAATTACTGTTCCCATAGGCCCATTTTCTGATAGTGGCATTTATGACACTGAGTAAAAATAGCTGAATTGAGAATACCTAACATGTTAAGATATGCATCTGTTGGAAGCCTATCGTGGCAGACTAACCATATAAAATGTGATATTTTTGGAGGAATAGGTAATTTCCAAATCCAGCTGTAGTTTGCCAGTGGAGTAGTTGTTAGAGTATTCATACTTGTTGAAAGAGAATTATACATGGAGTTAACAGTGAAGAAACCTGTTGGTGTAAGACCCCAGTAGATTTGGTTGTATGTTGAAGGTTGAATAGACATGTAAATATTGTGGATAATAGTATGTAGCTGAGCTGGTAATATAAACGGCAGTTGATCTAAATGCCAATTCTGACTGTAGTAATAATTTGAAACAGTTTTATGTTCCTCAGCTCTTGGAAGGGGTCCATATATATATATTGTCGAATTAAAGTATTCTGGTTAAGCCAAGGATCCATCCAGAATTTTACATGTTTACCTGTCACTAAATTCCATTTAAACCCAATTTTACAATAAGACCATTCTTGCATTATATTACGCCAAGTTGTTGAGCTATTTTTCCTGTGTATACTAGAAGGTTTTATATAACTATGTAATAAAACTTGTGCCCATAGTTGATTAGGGTTTTGAAAAAGCCACCATGCAAGACTTGCATGGAGAGCTTGATTTTTAAAGATAAGATTCTGGATGCCCAAACCTCCTTTATCCAGAGGTTGTGTGATTGTAGCCCATTTAAGAAGATGTAATTTTTTTTATTTATTGTGTTGCCCCAAAGGAAGTTCCTTTGGTACCTACATAGGGAAGTAATTATATTAGAAGGTAATTTGATATACTGCATGATATGATTGGGAAGAGAGTTTAAAGTTGGACGTATTAAAGTTGTTCGTCCTGCCTTTGTTAAAAAATTTATTTTCCAGCCAGCCAACTTATTTTTAAAATTTTCTATTAAGAACTGGTAATCTATTTTTGTTGGTTGACTAGTAAAAATTGGAAAACCTAAGTACTTTCCAAAAGTTTTACCCTCAGTCATGTGGAACAGTTGTAGTATAGCATTTCTAAGAGTGAAAGAGCAATTTTTGGAGAAAAATATCTTAGATACTCCAAAATTGATTGTTTGGCCTGAGTGATTAGTAAACTGTGTAAGTGTACTAACCATCGCTTGGCAAGATTTTGCTGTAATCTTGGAAGTAAGAATAATATCATCCGCAAAAAATAATTGGGATAATTGAGGCCCTTGATGACCTAATGAGACAGGTGACCAATTACGATAATCAACTGATGTATTTATCCTTCGTGAAAACTTTTCTAAGCATATAATAAATAAATAAGGTGACAGAGGATCTCCTTGTCTAATTCCCGTGTGGGTTGGAAGTATTCAGTAGGATTTCCATTAATCAGTATTGAAATATTACTAGTTGTAATACAAGACATAATAAGCTTTATGAAGGTGGGTGGGAAATTAAGAGAGCATAGAGAGTAATGGATAAAAGACCATTCTAATTTATGAAAAGCTTTCTCTAAGTACAATTTTAGAAGAATATTGACATTATTGCCTTTCATGTTTTTGAAGCGAGTCATAACATCTTGTACTATAATAGCATTGTCTGCAGCCCTTCTATTTATTTTGAAAACTAGATTGAGTTGGGTTGATGAGATGTTGTAAAAGAGGTTTTAGGCGGTTTGCAATAATCTTTGTAATGATTTTGTAAATCGTATTACAAAGACTAATTGGTCTGTATTGATAAATAGTGGAAGCATTCTTATTCTTGGGTATCAAACAAATGGAAGTATTATTTATGGAGGGGTCAATTTATGTTCGTTGAAAACCGTATGACAAAAAGATTTTACTGAGTTGCCAATGATATTCCAGTATTTTTGGTAGAAAAGTGGATGAAGTCCATCCGGACCTGGTGCTTTAAGAGGTTTGAAGGAATGTATAGCATTTGTAATTTCCCAGTCTTGTAATGGTTGAGTTAAAGTAGATTGGTCGCCCGATGATAAAACATTTGAAAGGCTGATAGAAGTATTTTGAGAGGATCTAAGTTGCTGAGTTTGAAATAAATTATGATAATAAGTAGTAATATTATCCCTAATAGAAATAGGGTCTGTTATCCAATTACCTCCCTGATCTTGAATGGCTGTAATACGGTTAACCCTTCTACGATTTATAGTACTTAGACGAAAGAATTTTGTATTCGCATCCCAGTCGTTTAACCAGTCAACACGTGACTTAAGTTTCCAAAAATCTTCTTCTAATTTTAGAATTGTTTTAAGATCCACTATGAGTGTACGTTCTAAATTATGTAAGAATAGGCTCGTAGGATAGTGGTTTGAGGACTGAATACCACTGATTCGAGCCATTAGCTTCTTTTTATGTTTGAATATATTCCCAAAAGTAGAAATATTCCATTCTTGTACTTGTGTAGTAAATTTATTAATAGTAGGGATTAATTGAAAATGTTATAACCAAACTTGGTTAATTAATGAAGGGAAAGTAGGATGGGAAACCCAAATTGTTTCAAATCGAAATATTTTTTTTCTTGGGAGAGGGTAGTATTGTAGTTCTAATTTAAGCGGGCAATGGTCTGAATCAATACGAGGAAGATGTGTAACAAGTGTATTAGGGAATTGATTAAGCCAATCATAATTAGAAAAAATACAATCTATTCTTTCAAGTATATTACTATTGTTATGTTTACCATTTGTCCACGTATAGCGACTCCCTTTATAACCTAAATCTGTCAAGTTGCAATAGTTGATACAGTTTAAGAATTTATTAGTTCTTGAGTTATTTATCGATAAGCCACCAAACTTATCATCTGCTTCCAAAATTTCATTGAAGTCTCCCCCAATTACCCAAGGTCCCTTAGAGTTATCAAATATGCACATTAAATTGGCCCATAATAATTGTCTGTTAGCTAAGTTAGGACTAGCATAAATAGCAGTAACCAAAAATTTAAAGGGATTGGGGAGCACCTGAACATTGCAGTGTATTTCCTGACCTGTGGAGGCTACAGATTCCACATGCAACACATCAGCCAACCACAATATCGCAATTGCTCCAAATTGGCCAATAGCTGCAACCTCTATAAAGCTTGTGAAGTTAAAATCATCCTTAGCCATTTGGTGGTTATTACTGTGATTTTCCAGCAGAACAACTAGACCTGGCCTGTTGTAGTCAAGTAAGGATCGAAAATTCCTTCTAAAATCATCTGAATGAACACCCTTGCAATTCCAAATAATAAAATTCATGTGGCTGTCAGTATAATCAAACAGGCGACTGTTCCTTTGATCCCTTTGAGTGCTCGTCTGGCCAGGTCTGAAGACGAAAGTGGGCATTAGAAGCATTGCATATTTCCCTACTGCTGGATTTGTAGTTGGCCTTAGACGGAATGAGGTTCTGAGGAGATTTTGAGGACACCTTATATAGATCTTTCTTTCGTATTCCTCCTTCTGGACAAAGACTTTTATTCCATCTAGAAATGCATGGATTGGTCGAGTTTCTCTGTTGTAAGCGACTGCTGCATCTAGTTCTACTTGAAAATTTTGGTCTTGTTCTTCTGGAGGGGGACTGTGTGGGGGTGATTGAGTGGGTGATGAAACTGGGGTTGGAGGTAGCAGTGGATCCCAGTAAGGTTAGATCCACGGTGTGGCAGTATGGGGGTGTGGATAAAAAGGCATTTGAAGAAGGTGTGGATGAAGATGAAGTGGGTCCCAATATGGTGTTGGTAGGGGAGGTTGTTGGTATGGCGCAATGTATGGAGCCTGGGTCATTGACCAATGGTACCTGCTGTAAATCTCCATTCCTAATTGCATGCCCTCCATCACTATCTGAGCCAGGTCCCTGGGGTGGTTGATAAGGATGGTCACCTCTTGATGGTTGACTTCCATCGTAAAAGTGAGAGCATGGCTTTGTAGCCCGGTCTCCAGCCAAGATGTGAGCTGCGTTGGTGCATGAGGAGTCTGTGCAGTGTAAACTATGGTGCTTGGTTCCATGATCAAGTGTGGAGGAGGAAGAGAGTAAGGTGTGTGATTGTGGAGCAAACGATGAGTGGACTGGTTTAGTGTTGAGTGGTGTCTCCTTAGGTAATTGAGATTTGGTGAGAACATCTTTTTGATGGTGGAACTTGGAAGGTGAAGATATTGTTAGGTGGAGTGTGAGAAGTTGTGTCTCGATTTAATAGAGTTATAATGGAGGATGTATCAATGGTGGAGGAGGTCGGTTGGATTGATTGATGTGGTGGTAATGTGTTTGTGTTGTGTGAAGAGGTGGTCAAACAATCATTGCCTCGTTGCATGGAAATTGTGAAATTAGTGTTAGGGGTGGACGATGAGGGAGGAGCAGGTGTAGTTGTGTCTGGTATGTCACGTAGTAGGGTTTGCATGGTATTTGGTGAGGATGTGTTTAGACAGTAGGTGTGCATGTGGAGGGGACTTACATGGCCATTTGCATGGCATTGCGAAGATGTTGAATGTGGACTAAATGGTGAGTGGACCGGTTTAATAGGCACTTGAGTGCATTTTGGAGGAAATAATTTTGCATCTTTTGCTTGTTGAGGTAGTGTAGCAGATACTTCCAAATCCTCATTAATTAATGAAGCAAAAGGATTAGTGGTTAAAGTAGGTGGGTTAGGCTGTATCGTGTTTTGTTGGGTATTAGGTATAGTAGTAGGGTTTTTAAGAGTTAAGTGTGTAAAAGGAAGAATAAGAGGAGTAAAGGTGGAAGACTTACCTGAAAAACCTAGAGGATGAGTGGATTTATCGACAGTGTTATAACTAGATTTGGTAAAAGTTTTTTTCTTTGGGAATTGTACTATTTTCCATTCTGCCGTTGATGGATTTTGTGTAGGGTTAGGGGTAACTTGTGGATTGAGATAGTTAATATCAGAAGGGTGTGCACCTTGCACTTGATAGGTGCAAATTCATTGGTTATGCCTCATCCGACCACATTTAATGCATAGCAAATTCAATCCTTCATAGAGGATGTATTGCTTCTGATTTCCAATATAAACATGTGAGCTTAAAGGTTTATCCAACTGTATTTCAACACACAGTCTGGCATATCGACCTCTTGTTTTAAAAGAGGTACAATTATCCACTGATAATAATTTACCAATCTTATTACCCACTTTCTGAAGAATATGAAAATCATAAAATTCAGTAGGTAATTCCGGTAGACGTAACCATATAGTGAAATAATTTATTTTCGTCTCCGATGCCATAAATTTTGGTTCCCATTGACGAACTGAGAGAAAATGATTCAAAATGAACCAAGGGCCATTATGTAAAGCACGAATTTTATTTTCTTCCTTTTGAAACATTAGAAGAAAAAAATTGGAGCCCAAATCGATTAGACGGAGGTTTTCTGTGGGTTGCCAAAGAGTATAAATTTTTTGTCGAAGTATTTCACGTTCCAGCTTCCGACCATAAACCTTAGCAATTACTGCATATTGCCAGGGTTTATAAATTCTACTCTTTTCTTCGAGTGAAAGTGGAATAAAATTTGATGCAGCTACTGGTACCTCTTGTTCATCCTCAATTGTCATGGAAAATGTTTGAGGGTCCTGGCCGTTAGGGGATGAGAAATTATGAGTTGTAGAGGTTAGAGTGTTGAGGTAGGATTTGTGATATGAAACAGTATGAGGGATAGGGAGGTCAGGCGTATCAATGATCATTGGTCGTGTTGGATTACTTTGGGAAATTTGGGTTGTGTTTGAGTGTGTAGAGATATCTGGGGGTTTGGGAGGTTTAAGAGTTGAAGAAACAGGTAGGTGTTGAGAGTAAATGAGAACCATCATCAAAAGAAAATAAATTTTTAGAAGTCTTTCTCTCAAAAATAAAAAAATAAAAAAAAAATCAAAATAAAAAATTCAAAAAACAAAAAATTCCATTCTTCTTTTAAAGCATTTCATTCGAAAATTCAATGAAAAAAAATCATCGAAAAAAAAATATTTTTCTTTTTCTTAAAGCTTTCATGGTCTGAGTTTTATAAAAAGTAGAAAAAAAAGAGTTAGTTTATTTACTTTATTCTCGATCTTCCCGAACTACGCAAGATCTGATTCATGCGGCGTCATGATACGTAGGCAATCCCTATCGGATTCGATCATAGTCATAAATAAACTGAGAGAAAAATAATCTGAACAAAAAAAGAAAAAAAATTGAGTGAAAAAGAAAGAAAAAGTGAAAATAAAAGAGAGTGACAAAAAAAAAAGAGAAGGCCAAAAATAAAAGAGCGGCAGAAAAGAAATGAAAAAAAAATCAAGAGTGATTAAAGAGAGGCAAAAAATAAAAGAAAAGAGGTACATACTGAGAGAGTTAGTTAAGGCCGGATGAAACATGCAACCGTTCAAACACATGGTAGAAGCGTTTAACTGTTTAGGTGCATTGCATCCAAACGTGCAATTTCCTATCTGGTAAGCGTCTCAAAACTAACAAGGTTATTGCGTGTGCAAAATAGCCACATTTTGGTGGTTGGTTTTGTTGGTAGTCTAGCCTCCCCTCCTTCACAAGATCCAAAGGCACAGATGGCCTTCGCGAGCAATCTACCACTCATCGGTCCTGAGGATAGCCCGACATCGGCTATTCTGCAGCTAGAATCAGCAGCTGTTGAAGAGAATAAGACGTTGCGTCTCCACATATTGGAAATGTGGTACGCCTAGTCTAATGGTAGGGAACCGCCATGTGCAATCCCTGGGTTTCCTGAGTTGATCCCCAGGTCAGGTGAGGTTACCAACGCCCCCGTGCCCAACCCGCTCATCCCGTACTGGCACCCTCCAATGCTATCCAATGTTCCTGGCATGCCTTCAGTGGTTCGCCCCCAGACGCCAGTTTCCAAGGCACCTCCAATATTGTTCTCTGCAGCACCAGTCTGCACCAGAGTACAAAAAACTTTACCATGGTCGTATGTTTAGCCTCCAATGTTCGCCTTTCATGGTCCACAGCTTCAATCAGAAATAACATATGTGACCACGTACTCTTCCACTCAACCTCCGCAATATGACCTCTCGATGGAGCAGGAAAAGGTTGTTAAAAATCCTGAGCAATAGGAAATGGTTCGGAAGATGAAGAGCCTGGAATAAAGCCTGAAAAACATGCAAGGTCCGAGTGGCCAAAAAACTGTCTCATACTCTGACCTTTGTATGTTTCCCCATGTCCACTTGCCAGCTGGCTTCAAGATGCCAAAATTTGAAATGTACGACGGGCATGGAGACCCGGTCGCTCACCTGAATAGATACCGTAACCAGTTGAGGGTCGCTGGTGGAAAAGAGGAGATGCTAATGGCCTATTATGTGGAAAGCCTCACCGGAATCGCTTCTGAGTGGTATACGGATCAAGAAATTACTCGTTGGCACGTGTGGGATGATATGGCCGAGATTTTGTCCGCCAGTTCCAGTATAATGTTCACATCGCTCCCGACAGAAACTCTTTTCCAATTTGAAAAAGAAAACCGCGGAAAGCTTCCGCGAATATGCTGTCAAATGGCGTGAGCAAGCTGCCAGGGTAAAGCCTCCAATGGATGAAATTGAAATGGTCACGGTCTTTCTACAGGCCCAAGAGGCAGACTACTTCCAGAACATGATGTCTACTATGGGTAAGTCGTTTGCTTTTAAGGCCACATCACAGGCTGCCCAGAGTGGTTCAGAGGGTTTCATGAGCAATAATGGAAGTGAAGAGGGAGTCATGATGGCTTCAAGCTCGAGGGGGGGCCGCAGGTCATTCAGCCAATCATATGTGCCTCCTATGGTCCCACCACACTATTATCCCCTTCAAGATGATGCTTATGCCGTGGCACCGCCTCCTTACGCGGTGATGAACGCGCAACCTTACACGCGGCCATAACATTATCCACAAAACCGAGCTCCACGTCCCAGAAATGCCCATCCTTACCAAGCTCCATATAATCCTCAACCAAATAATCCACAATACAATCCCCGCCCAAGAGAGCCTTTCAGAAAGAATCAGTTCACCCCTATTTGTGAATCATATTCAAGCTTGTTCCAAAAGCTAATCAGGCTAAATCTATTGCAGCCAGTGGCACCGAACCGGCCGAACCCCGAGTCCCCCTCGCACCGAGCTGATGCTAGATGTGAATACCACTCTGGAGCAGTGGGACACAGTACAGAGGACTGTTGGACCCTCAAAAGGGCAGTTGAAGATTTGATTGAAGCTGAAAGAATTATTTTTCAAGATGAAGAAGCTCTTTATGTGATGAACAATATGTTGCCTGCCCACAACAGCGGGCCAATAGTCAAAATGATTTGTGAAGATGAGGAATTTGATCCGGCACTGAAGGCCATTGCAGCCATTGCCGAGACAGAAGAAAATCCAGAAAACGGTGGCCAAGCCTGAAAGTTCCCAATCAGACGGGAGTCTCAGTAGCCAGTCTTGCTATCCTTTCTACATTCAGATTATCTCGGGGTGTGATCCGGAACGTTTTACTTTATCGTCCTTCTTTCTGATGTAAACCCTTCTATCATAGAAAAACTGAAAAAAAAAATCAAAAATCAAAAATCAAAAAATCAAATGAAATTAATATTTAATTGTCCGGGAATGTCGCTTTTCTTAATCTTGTCATTTTTCTTATTCTCTTTTTAGTTCTGTTAAATGTAGATTTCAATAACATGACATGCTTGCAGACTTCATGCCCAGATCCTTAAACGCTGTCAAACCTCGAAATAATGAATCAAGAATTAGATCACAATGAAGATAACTTTAAGGAAATAAAACAAAGATTCGGAACATCTGAAGGAAAATTGATTCCAGATTGGAAAGCTCCATACATTGCAACAAGAGTACTGCAAAAAGAGTGCGTTGTACTTGGGACACATCAAAGGAAATGTCCCTGAAACAACTGTCGATGAAAATGCAGTCAAAGGTACTATGTTGGATCCTCTATAAAACATTAATGTTCTCCGGTTGGGATGAAGAAGGATTTTATTCTCGCTACCCAAACACTATCAACCCTTTGCAAACCCTTTGAGCCGGTTAGTCTTCTTTGATTACCCTATTTGGAACCTGAAAGTATTGTCGGAAAAAAAATTTTGAAATGAAAAATAGAAAAAAAGAAGAGAAGAAAAAGAAAGATACAAAAAAAGAAGAAGGGGGAAATAAAAGACAAAGAAATTGGAATGAAAAATGACAAAAAAAGAGAGAAGAAAAGGAAAGGAAAAAGAAAAAGAAAACAGAAAAAGAAAAGAAAAACAAACCAAAAACAAAGTTCCCTGAACTACGTTCGACTTAATTCCGAAAGGATACATAGGCAGCCTCTCTCTGGGGTTCAGTCACATCAAAATAAAAATCCAAATTCCCCCTAAAAGTGAAACTGGGGCAGATGTTATAATGGATCGACGATGGTTTCGCCCGAAAGGTTCCAAAGTTGTAACTCAATCCAAATCCTTTTTACCCCAAAACCCTGTTCAAGTCCTTCTGACCAATCGGCAAAGAGGTTCGGAATCGAAGGATACAATTACTTGGATCTGATACAACAAAATGAGAGAAATAAAATGAGAGAGTCTTACTCGTGAAAATCCACACGGGCACCGTAAGGCGATGGTAAGCAGAGAAATTGAAATGAGAGAGTCTTGTTAGTGAAAACTCACAAAGAGCACTATAATGCGATGGTGATAGGAGAAATGAGAGATGTCAGCTGGTGAAAACCTGCAAAGAGCACCCCTGATTGAAAAGAGGATCCTCACAGCCATCGGCATCGACAGAGTCCTAGCAAGGTTTCTCGATTTTGAGGCAAAAGTTGTGATGAATTTATGAGAGTCGGACAGCTTATATAGATCAGGCATCCAGTCCAAAAGGCATGTCATGTTCATTGAAGTCTGCACGCACTCCAGATAAGTCCTTCTTTCTTTTCCCCCAAAGGGATACCTCTTGTCTAAATTCATTTATCAAGTCTTTCGTTTGTTTTTCCTTTGAATCTCTTTCAGTCTAACTTTATTCCGAAACTGAGACAAAGAAGGGATGGCAAGACTGATTTACAGGGTTCAAATTTGACACGAGCTAATTTGCAATAAGGCACCCAGCCTCGTTAGGGGCATCAAGTCGACTTCGACCGGCCATGGTGGCTGATGTTTTGAAGTTGAAAACTCTTGGATGTTGAAAAGGTTAAGTCCTACGCGGCTAACCGTCTCGTCAATGTTTTGAAAAGGCAAGGTACCCAAATGATTTGAAATTAAAGTTAAGAGAAAGAAGCCAGAAATGAAAGGCCTACGAAGGCGAAACAAAGTTGAAAAAGGTAAAGTCCCACGCGACTAGCCATTGCGCCAAAGTTTGAGGAGAAAAAGTTCCCTAATGCTACGAAGTTAAAAATAAAAGAAAAAAGAAAAAAAAAAGAAAAAAAAGAAAAAAGAGGAAGAAAAAGAATTCAAAAATGGATAGGCCTTCGAAGGCAAAATAAAGTCGAAAAGGTTAAGTTCAACCGACCAACCGTCATGGCAAAGTTTTGAAAAGCCAGAGTTTCTCCAGGGTCAGAAATGCAATCGGTATTCAGGAAAAAACCAGTTGCAGATGAAAGGGGTCGAGATCAAGGGTTTGAAATAATCAAGGCCACAAAACCAACCACCGTTTCAAACTGACAAATTTTTCTTTGTTTGAAAAACAGGAAACAGGTGTAATTCAAAGCAACCTTAGAAGAAGCAGGTGCAACCAAAAAGAAACTGCGCAAGGGCTAGAAACGGCTTTGCAGCAACAATCCAAAAAAGGGAAGTAACTTCCAAAATTCTTTCCCGCTCACTGATTCCATGAAATAAATAATTAAAAAAAAAAAGAAGAAGAAGAAGAAGAGAAGAAAAATTCAAAATCATGGTAGCCTAGGATCCCCAATCTCTAGCTACGTTTTTTCCAACATAAGGTCTCCACTCCCTAGTTGATTTTATCTTAGACATAGGGTCTCCACTCTCTAGTCTACTTTTCCAACATAGGTTCTCCACTCCCTAGTTGAATTTATTTTAGACATAGGGTCTCCACTCCTTAGTCGCGTTTCCAACATAGGGTCTCCACTCCCTAGTTGATTTTGTTTTAGACATAGGGTCTCCACTCCCTAGTTGAATTTATTTTAGACATAGGGTCTCCACTCCCTAGTCGCCTTTCCAACATAGGGTCTCCACTCCCTAGTTGAATTTACTTTTAGACAAAGGGTCTCCACTCCCTAGTCGCCTTTCCAACATAGGGTCTCGACTCACTAGTTTAGTTTATTTTTAGAGATAGGGTCTCCACTCCCTAGTTGAATTAATTTTTAGACATAGGGTCTCCATTCCCTAGTCGCCATTCCAACATAGGGTCTCCACTCCCTAGTTGAGTTCATTTTAGACATAGGGTCTCCACTCCCTAGTCACCTTTCCATTACTAAAAACAAGGATTTAGCGACGAAAAAATTCTGTAGCTAAATATAAAAATCCGTCGCTAATCTCATTTAGCGACGGATTAGCAATGAATTATCAAGAATTTGTGTTAGCTACGAGCATTTTAGCGACAGATTAGCGACGACGTTCGTAGCTAATTCCAGTTTTTCTTGTAGTGTTCCAACATAGGGTCTCCACTCCCTAGTTGAGTTCATTTTAGACAAAGGGTCTCCACTCCCTAGTCGCTTTTCCAACATAGGGTCTCCACTCCCTAGTTGAATTTATTTTTAGACATAGGGTCTCCATTCCCTAGTCGCCTTTCCAACATAGGGTCTCCACTTCCTAGTTGAGTTTATTTTTAGACATAGGGTCTCCACTCCCTAGTCGCTTTTCCAACATAGAGTCTCCACTCCCTAGTTGAATTTATTTTAGACATAGGGTCTCCACTCCCTAGTCGCCTTTTCCAACATAGGGTCTCCACTCCCTAGTTGATTTTGTTTTAGACATAGGGTCTCCACTCCCTAGTTGAATTTATTTTAGACATAGGGTCTCCACTCCCTAGTCGCTTTGCAAACATAGGGTCTCCACTCCCTAGTTGAAGTTATTTTAGACATAGGGTCTCCACTCCCTAGTCACTTTTCCAACATAGGGTCTCCACTCCCTAGTCACTTTTCCAACATAGGGTCTCCACTCCCAAGTTGAAGTTACTTTAGACATAGGGTCTCCACTCCCTAGTCTGCTTTTCCAACATCGGGTCTCCACTCCGTAATTGAATTTATTTTAGACATAGGGTCTCCACTCCCTAGTCACTTTTCCAACACAGGGTCTGCACTCCCTAGTTGAAGTTATTTTAGATATAGGGTCTCCACTCCCTAGTATGCTTTTCCAACATAGGGTCTCCACTCCCTAGTTGAATTTATTTTAGACATAGGGTCTCCATTCCCTAGTCACTTTTCCAACATGGGGTCTCCACTCCCTAGTTGAAGTTATTTTAGACATAGGGTCCCCACTCCCTAGTCTGCTTTTCCAACATAGGGTCTACACTCCCTAGCTGATTTTAGTTTTGATATAGGGTCTCCACTCCCTAGTTGATTTTAGTTTGGATATAGGGTCTCCACTCCCTAGTCTCTTTTCCAACATAGGGTCTCCACTCCCTAGTTGATTTCATTATAGATATAGGGCTCCACTCCCTAATCTTTTTTTCCCAAGGATACACAATCCTAATTTTAGTGCTTTCAATAAAGAAATAGTTTAGATTTTTGTTACAAATAACTCACGAAATTTTCCTAGTGAAAACTGGGGCAGAAAATTTCGTTCGTTTGTTTACTTTGGTGCCTGAACAGGTTTCCACCATGAGGAACAAGGTTTGGGATGACCAAAAGAAGAAGTCTCAACCCAAATAAAAGGAAGGAAGAACAAGAAAAGAAGTAGAAATCTAAATATAGAAGCGGAGAAAAGATGCGGGCTGCTCAAAATATGATTAAAAACACAAGCTTTGCATATCCCGCCTTGATCCGAAAAGCTGAAGAAGAATGAGTCAGCAGCTGCAGCTAACGAGCATCATGATTCAGATCAGAGTCTGTAGGAAGAACCATCCAAGACTTAATACCAAGCTTTAGAAGGTTATAGATAGGAATCTTGTAACTGGTAGTTGATAGGCCTAGCTAGTTTAGATTTTCATTTTGGTGTAATAAGGAGCTCATTAAGCAGAAGCAGCAGCAACAACAGTGAAATCACAGCTTCTCGGTAGTCCCAGCTACCAAAACTTCCAGAACTGCACCGACCTGATTTCTTTATAGGCAAGGATATGTAGGCAACCTCTGAAGCAAGCTACGGTCAAACTTTTTCAAAATGATTCCAAATGGAGTTTCAAACGGGCAAAACTTGCTCGTAATTGCTCACTTTATCTTTGCCCGAAAACTCTTCATGTTTCCGAGCAAAGAGGGGCAGCTGTGAGCACCTAATTTTTGCCCTACATGAAAATAAATCCTAAAATGGACCAAAAATAATTTAAATTAATTTTTAGGATTTTTTCTTTATTAGTTGCATTTCATGCATTTTTAATATTTTAAAATCGTAGAAAAATCATAAAAATTGTCACATTTTAATTTTATGCCATCTTAGGTTTAATTTGCATTTAGGAATTAATTACTTTGCTAAGTGCATCATTTAAATAAATAAAAATCAAAAATTGCATTCTTAGGTAAATTAATTAATTAGTTGCATTAATTCATCATTAGGCAAAATAAATGAATTGGCTAGCCATATAAAAAAGTAGATTAAACTAAATTAGAGTCTAAAATGGCTAACATTGCAAAAATCAAGGAAGAGAAAGAAAGAGTATTGAATTGGTCTTGTTTTTAAATTGGGCTAATTCCTAAATGGTCCAATTGATTTTTAATCAACCAGCCCAAACCAAACTCCAACCCCAAACCCGCCTGACCCGACCCGCCTAGCCCAAGACCCCCCTATCATTAAAACCTACAGATCCAGACCTAACATAATAGGAGACCACTCTGAGAAAAGCTGGAAACGGCGTATTTCTTCCGAGCTTCAACGTAGAGAACAACAAGGCTCACCCCTTCTCTTTCACAGAGAACCTGAGTGCAGCTTTCACTTGGTCCCTACCCTCTCGATCTTCTTCCTCATTTTCTCACTCAGAACAAGAACCAAAAACCAGACCTCCCACTCCTTCACGCTCTCTCCCTTCACTCCCATTTTGAAATACACACACGAGACAGCGAAGGAGGGATTCTGGAACTGGAAAGTTCCAAAAGCAGATTTGGAAATAAATAAATAATAATAATAATAATAATAATAATAATAATAATAATAATAATAATAATAATAATAATAATAATAATAATAATAATAATAATAATAATAATAATAATAATAATAATAATAATAATAATAATAATAATAAGATCTCTAAAAAGCTGAAAGAGATAGGGATTCAGACATGATTTTGAGAAGAATTAATTGCTGGAAATTCGAGGTTTAGATCTTTGTTTTCTTCTGGATGGTGAAGTTGTGAAAGCTGAGATTGGGAACTGGCCGATTACGCTGTGTCCAGTAGCTGAGCTCCAGCATTATTTTCATTTTTCAGCCTCTGCTTTGGCTTTCGATTTTTATTCGTTTCAGGTATGAACATCGATTCAAAAATGCTGTAATTGTTGTTGGGTGCTCTGTTACGCTGAAATTTGCAATAACAGTTCTCTTGTTTTCTCTTAAATTCATCACTGTTAAGCGCAAGTTTAAATTAATATTGAACTATTTTTGTCACGACCCCAGTTCGCCCTCCGTGAACATGTCGTGATGGCACCTAGTCCCTACGACTAGGTAAGCCTAACAATGCGGAAAAAACATAACTTGCGGAAACCAATTATTAAAACTAAACAAACTAGAAAGAAAACTGTATATAAATGCCGCTCGGCACATACAACTCAATAACGCGGAAGTCTACAATATCATCCCAAAACCCGGAAACTCACGGGAACACAAGCTAACGGAAAGTAATACACTGCTCTAACTCCAGAGTGTCTAAAACAACAGTACGAAAGGAAAAGCTAACTGCTAAAGCTAGAATAAGATAGAGACTCCTGGTCTGCGGACGCGGCAAATGTACCTCGAAGTCTCGGCTAGGTCTCTCCGCCTCGAGGATGATACGCCTGGGTAGAGCTACCTGGATCTGCACAAGAAAAACAAGCGCAGAAGGGGCATGAGTACACCACAACGGTACTCAGTAAGTGCCAAGCCTAACCTCGGTTGGGTAGTGACGAGGAAGGTCAGGGCCCTACTGAGAATAAACATAATAATAAGTCTTGTAACAGAATGAAATAAACAAAAATAGTGAGTACAGCTATGAAGTAAGACAAGTTATACAAGGAAACAATTAACACTCAGAGAATAAGATAACACAGAGTAAAACAGCTCAATATCAATACCAACAACGAGGAACTCCCAGGATACCGTCCTGTAGACCCTTTCATCAACTGACCAAGGAGCTCCCGGGATATCGTCCCATAGTCCGGCTGTCAAAGTGCAGGGGGGATCTACCGGGAATCTAACCCGTAGTCCCAAAGTAAAGGTGCAGGGGGATCTACCGAGAATATAACCCGTAGTCCCAAAGAAAACAAACAGGGGGGGGGGAGCTACCGGAATCCCACATCAGTAGTCCCAATGTAAATACGCAGTCACAGCAAGAAGGTACCCAGAAATGAAGTTCTACGATACAAGGCAACAGGTAGTTTTAGCCTAACATGCTTCGCGTAGTACAAACAAAGCAACTTGAGCAAATAGGCAATATAGACCAACTAAGCATGTTTTTCTAACTAACACATGCTATAGTTGCAAATGGAATAAGCAGATAAGAAAGAAACTCAGTCTAAATATTTAAAGTAACATCGGATTTTCAACATAGCTCAAGTACGCGCTCGTCACCTCACGTACAAGGCATTCAATTACCAAATATCATATCCTAAGGGGAAAGGTCCCCCACACAAGGTTAGACAAGCCACTTACCTCAAACCGGCTCATAAATCAACTCGAAACCACATGTTTGCCACGAGTATCCGACTCCAAATGGCCCAAATCTATTCAATTTAATTAAATTTCGTAAATAACATCTCAAGCAACTGATTCTACTATTTAATTTAAAGCTAAGACGCGAAATTAGGTAAAATGACCAAAATGCCCCTCAGGCCAACGTCTCGGAACCGGATAAGTTTTAAATTTTCAGAACCCTCGTACTCTCACGAGTCTAACCACATATAAATCTCTCAAATCGGAGGTCAAACACCCACTCAAAACTCAATAATTTAGTCTATGAAGTTTTACCCATCTTTTATTCAAAAATCCGAAATTAAGGAGGAATTCGTGATTAGATTAGTGGGTTTTAAGCATAAGAGAGTAGAGAATCGTTACCCAGTCGTTGCCCTCGAAAATCCCTCGAAATTTCTCCCAAATCCGAGCTCCCAAGCTTGTGTTTTGATAAAATAAAATGGCTAACACTCGGTTTTGAATTGTTAACAACTGTCCAGTCATTTAATGCATTGGGAACGCGGAAGTAGGCTCGCGTTCGCGAAGAAGAAAAAGTGAAGGCTGTAAAATTGCACTTCGCGAACGCGTGGAATGGTACGCGAACGTGAAGGCCTGGACTGGCAGTTCTACGTGAACTCGGCAAGAGTCACACGAACGCGATGAATAAAATGGGCTCAGCGAACGCGGGTTAGCGAACGCGATGGATAGGCTGCGAACGCGAAGGAGTAAACTACAGGGCTTCACGAACGCGGGTCACTGAACGCGAACGCGATGAAGAAATTTGTCCTCCTCCCAGATTACACTATGCGAACGCGTGGAGGAGGACGCGAACGCGAAGAAGAAGAAGGTCAGAGCTACGCGAACGCGATAGGAGCGTCGCGAACGCGAAGAAGGAATTTGACGTGCAACTGCTGAAGGATTTTCTGCAACTTTGCACAGCTCCAAAATGCTTCGTTGAGCACCCGAAACACACCCGAGGACCCCGGGACCTCAACCAAACCTACGGACATATCCCATAACATCATTCAAACTTGTACCAACCCTTAAACCACCTAAAACAATGTCGGAAACTCGAATTAACCAATGATTTAAGCCTAAGAACTTCAAATTCTATCAAAACACGCTTTCGATAAAAAACCTAACCAAACCTCGTCCGAATGACCTGAAATTTACACACACATCCCAAATGACATGACGGAGCTACTGCAACTTCCGGAATTCCATTCCGACCCTCGGATCAAAATCTCACTATCTGACTGGAAACATCAAAAATTCAAACTTCGGCATTTCAAGCCTAAATCAGCTACGAACCTCCAAAACACATTCCGAACACGCTCCCAATCCTGAAATCACCTAACGGAGCTAACGGAACAATCGGATTTCCATTCCGAGGCCGTCTTCACACTGTTCCGACTACGAGCAACTTTCCAACACTTAAGCTCTCATTTACGGACTATGTGTCCAAAACTCTCCGAAACTCAAAACCGAACATCCCGGCAATTCAAATTAGCATAAATAGACTTGAGGAAAGCAGTTAATAGGGGATCGGGGCGTTAATTCTTAAGACGACCGGCCGGGTCGTCACATCCTCCTACACTTAAACATTCCTTCGTCCTCGAACGAGCATAAAGACATAGTTGAAGTAGTGAAAAGATGAGGGTAACTGCTGCGCATATCCTGCTCTGTCTCCTAGGTCGCCTCCTCGGTCGGCCGACCCCGCCACTGAACCTTTACTAGCAATGTCCTTTGACATCAACTTTATGATCCGCCTGTTCAATATAGCCACTGGCTCCTCAACATATGATAGATCCTTGTCCAACAGGACTGAACTGAAATCCAACATGTGCGACGGGTCACCGTGATATCTCCTGAGCATCGAAACATGAAATACCGGATGAACCCCGACCAAACTGGGAGGTAAGGCAAGCTCATAAGCAACCTCCCCAATTCGCCTCAAAATCTCAAAAGGGACAATAAACCTCGGACTCAACTTCCCTTTCTTCCCAAACCTCATGACGCCTTGCATAGGCGAAAACCGAAGCAGAACCCGCTCTCCAACCATATACAAAACATCAGAAACCCTTCCTGTCCGCGTAGCTCTTCTGTCTGGACTGGGCTGTATGGAGTCTAGCATGAATCATCTTAACCTTCTCCAATGCGTCCTGAACCAACTCTGTGCCCAATAGCCTGGCCTCACCCGGCTCAAACCAACCCACCGGAGATCTACACCTCCTACCATACAAAGCCTCATATGGCGCCATCTGAATGCTGGACTGATAACTGTTGTTGTAAGCAAACTCCGCCAATGGCAAGAACTGATCCCAAGACCCTCCAAACTCAATCACACATGCACGGAGCATATCCTCAAGAATCTGAATAGTGCGCTCGAACTGTCCGTCCGTCTGGGGGTGAAATG
>NW_017674330.1:0-46479 GCF_001879085.1 Nicotiana attenuata | reverse complement strand
CAACTGGTCCAATGCCCAAGATAATATCAAAAATCAACCATGCTGAGTAACAATAAAATCCGCTCTGGTCTCAAAACCACGAATAGTAACCAAACATGACCGATAAACGCGGTCCTCAACAAGAGATTCTCCACAGGAGTAGAAACATAAACAGGGAAACTCAAGGAAATCCCGAGGTACACCCAAATGCGGAGCAAAATAAGAAGACACATAAGAATAAGCGGAGCCTAGATCGAATAGAATCGGTACACCTCTATAACAAACCATGACAATACCTGTGATGACAGAACCGGAGGCAACAGCCTCGGTACGGGTAGGTGGGGTAGCAACTGGGGCTGTAACCATGGCCTGAGAACTCTGCGGGGCACGCTGTGGCGGAGAAATCTGTGAAGGTGCACTCCTCCCAAGCCTAGGGCAATCCCTCACTACGTGGCGTGTGTTACCACACTCAAAACAAGCTCTAGGAGGACGTGGCAGTGGGAACTGTGCGGCACGGGTACGCCGAGACCCTTGAACACCTGAAACCCGGTGTGAAATCTGAGATGCAACTGAGATGGCTGACCCCAAAAACCTCTACCATGCCGTGCTCTTCCTCCAAAATAAGGGCCAACGCGCCTACGAGGTCTACTCACTCCTCTTTCTCCTGACCTCGTCTTTCCTCTCTCTCCTGGACCCACCTGTCCCCTACTTGGCGAGAGGTCCTCACCACCCGCCGAACTGGGACCACAGGCTGTGTCGCCATGACACCTGGAACCTGACCAACCTGCACTCGCTGCTCAGGAGTGTGTGCGGCGGGAGTCTGTGCTCCTCCCCCGGCCTGGGATGTGGCTGCAGCAAGGGGAAACAACCCTGCCTGAGCCAAGGTGGTGTACATACTCATGAACTGAGCCAAAGTCTCCTGAAGAGCTGGAGTAGTAGTGGCAGTAGTAAGCGTGCCAGGTGCCTGGGCTCCGGCTGGATCTGCTGGTGGTGCCTCGGCGGTAGCTCGTGCAGGTGCTCTAGCTGCACCACGTGCGCGTCCTCGACCTCTACGCCGGCCCCGGCCTCTGACGGCTGTAGTAGGGGGTGCGGGTGCCTGATCATCCCGAGTAGAGCGTGTCCTCACCATCTGTGAGAGAATAGAAGACAGAAGTTCAGAATTTGTGATGTCAAAATATCGCACGACAAGGAAATCAAATGAAGTGAAAATTTTCCTAACAGTTACATAGCCTCTCGTAGATAAGTACAGACGTCTCCGTACCGATCAGTGAGACTCTAATAAACCGGCCTGTGTTCCGTGACTCCTATAAACCTAGAGCTCTGATACTAACTTGTCACGACCCCAGTTCGCCCTCCGTGAACATGTCGTGATAGCACCTAGTCCCTACGACTAGGTAAGCCTAACAACGCGGAAATAACATAACATGCGGAAACCAATAATCAAAACTAAACAAACTAGAAAGAAAACTGCATATAAATGCCGCTCGGCACATACAACTCAATAATGCGGAAGTCTACAATATCATCCCAAAACCCGAAAACTCACGGGAACACAAGATAACGGAAAGTAATACACAACTCTAACTCCAGAGTGTCTAAAACAACAGTACGAAAGGAAAAGCTAACTGCTAAAGCTAGAATAAGATAGAGACTCCTGGTCTGCGGACGCGGCAGATGTACCTCGAAGTCTCTGCTAGGTCTCTTCGCCTCGAAGATGATACGACTAGGTAGAGCTACCTGGATCTGCACATGAAAAACATGTACAGAAGGGGCATGAGTAGACCACAGCGGTACTCAGTAAGTGCCAAGCCTAACCTCAGTTGGGTAGTGACGAGGAAGGTCAGGGCCCTACTGAGAATAAACATAATAATAAGTCTTGCAACATCATGAAATAAACAGAAATAATGAGTACAGCTATGAAGTAAGACAAGTTATACAAGGCAACAATTAACACTCAGAGAATAAGATAACACAGAGTAAAACAGCTCAATATCAATACCAACAACGAGGATCTCCCAAGATACCGTCCTGTAGTCCCTTTCATCAACTGTCTAAGGAGCTCCCGGGATACCATCCCGTAGTCCGGCTATCAAAGTGCAGGGGGGATCTACCGGGAATCTAACCCGTAGTCTCAAATTAAAGCTGCAGGGGGATCTACCGGGAATCTAACCCGTAGTCCCAAAGTAAACAAACAAGGGGGGGTGGGAGCTACCGGAATCCCACATCCGTAGTCCCAATGTAAATACGCAGTCACAGCAAGAAGGTACCTAGAAATGAAGTTCTACGATACAAGGCAACATGTAGTTCTAGCCTAACATGCTTCACGTAGTACAAACAAAGAACCTTGAGCAAATAGGCAATTTATACCAACTAAGCATGCTTTTCTAACTAACACAGACTATAGTTGCAAATGGAATAAGCAGATAAGAAAGAAACTCAGTCTAAATATTTAAAGTAAAATTGGATTTTCAATAATTAGCTCAAGTACGCGCTCGTCACCTCACGTACAAGGCATTCAATTACCAAATATCATATCCTAAGGGGAAAGGTCCCCCACACAAGGTTAGACAAGCCACTTATCTCAAACCGGCTCCAAAATCAACTCGAAACCACACGTTTGCCACGAGTATCCGACTCCAAATGGACCAAATCTATTCAATTCAATTACATATCGTAAATAACATCTCAAGCAACTTATTCTACTATTTAATTTAAAGCTAAGACGCGAAATTAGGTAAAATGACCAAAACGCCCCTCAGGCCAACATCTTGGAACCGGATAAATTTTACATTTTCAGAACCCTCGTACTCTCACGAGTCTAACACATAAAAGTCTCTCAAATCGGAGGTCAAACACCCACTCAAAACTCAATAATTTGGTCTATGAAGTTTTACCCATCTTTCATTCAAAAATCCGAAATTAAGGAGGAATTCGCAATTAGATTAGTGGGTTTTAAGCATAAGAGAGTAGAGAATCGTTACCCAGTCGTTGCCCTCGAAATCCCTCAAAATTTCTCCCAAATCCGAGCTCCCAATTGTGTTTTGATAAAAGAAATGGCTAACCCTCGGTTTTGAATTGTTTATAACTGTCCAGTCATTTAATGCATTGCGAACGCGGAAGTAGGCTCGCGTTTGCGAAGAAGTAAAAGTGAAGGCTGTAAAATTGCCCTTTGCGAATGCGTGGAATTGTACGCGAACGCGAAGGCCTGGACTGGCAGTGCTACGCGAACGCGGCAAGAGTCATGCGAACGCGATAAATAAAATGGGCTCAGCCCCCCAGGGCCAAATTGGACTATGCGAACGCGATGGATAGGCTGCGAATGCGAAGGAGGAAACTACAGGGCTTCGTGAACGCGTGTCACTGAACGCGAACGCGATGAAGAAATTTGTCCTCCTCCCAGATTACACTACGCGAACGCGTGGAGGAGGATGCGAACGCGAAGAAGAAGAAGGTCAGAGCTACGCGAACGCGATAGGAGCGTCGCGAACGCGAAGAAGGAATTAGACTTGCAACTGCTGAAGGATTTTCTGCAACTTTGCACAACTCCAAAATGCTCCGTTGAGCACCCGAAACACACCCGAGGCCCCCGGGACCTCAACAACCTACGAACATATCCCATGACATCATTCAAACTTGTACCAACCCTTAAACCACCTAAAACAACGTCGGAAACCCGAATTAACCAATGATTTAAGCCTAAGAACTTCAAATTCTATCAAAACACACTTTCGATCAAAAACCTAACCAAACCTCGTCCGAATGACCTGAAATTTTACACACACATCCTAAATGACATGATGGAGCTACTGCAACTTCCGGAATTCCATTCCGACCCTCGGATCAAAATCTCACTATCGGACCAGAAACTTCAAAAATTCAATCTTCGGTATTTCAAGCCTAAATCAGCTACGGACCTCCAAAACACATTCCGAACACGCTCCCAACCCTGAAATCACCTAACGGAGCTAACGGAACCATCGGATTTCCATTCCAAGGCTATCTTCACACTGTTCCGACTACGGGCAACTTTCCAACACTTAAGCCCTCATTTAGGGACTAAGTGTCCCAAAACTCTCCGAAACTCAAAACCAAACATCACGGCAATTCATGTTAGCATAAATAGACTTGGGGAAAGCAGTTAATAGGGGATTGGGGCGTTAATTCTTAAGACGACCGGCCGGGTCGTCACAATTTTGATGCATCGAGTTAGAATAAATATGCATACAAATGCCGTTTGGTTGATAATCACTGTTATAATGGCTTTTCCTCAGTTTCTTGTGTATGAGTGACTGATCTCTTTAAAAATGACTGAGATACATGCGATTTGCTAGTAATTATATGCCTAATATAGTTTACTTATTAGTATAGCTTTGCTTTCATTTCATGGTCATTATAAGCTAATAAAAATTTGGTCTAGTTTCTTTAATCCAACTTATTGGTTGATGACAAAATTAGCAGTTATTGCTGTTTGTCCGAACTTAATTGTCTATGCCTAGATGTTTAATGTTCACAATTTTTAGGTGTAGGTTTTCCCTAGTTTTGGTTTGTTTTGAGTTATCGTGCAAGAATTGAAGTATGTATTATGCTGTTTTTTTTTATGAACGTTAAAGGCAAAAAACTAAATTTTCGGACCAGTAAAGAGTTGTGGAAAATGTGTTGGTTTCTTGCACTAGTTCTCTTCTCGTAGTAATGGTTTCTATATTTTTTTGGAGAACAAATCGTGAGAATGTTTGTCATTTGCTAGAAATATAGTATTACATCTTCCTCGAAAGGTGCAAGTAGATGATGAAGTGTTCTGTTGAACTTTATACTCTGGCACATATCTTTGCTTAATATATCATGTGGTGTCAATTAGAATAAATCGAGATACTGTTGGTAATTCATTATGTTTTAAAGTTAGAATATTTTGTAACTTTTAATAGTTAAAAGCATACATCTCTATCACAATAGTATCTCATCCATAATATTTGAACTCTCACACTTAACCTCAAACATAGGAAATTCTTTATATGAATATCCTTAGTTTGCTTTAATTGAGTACAATTTTTTTAAAATAAATCTAGGCGTGCCATTCACAAATGAATCCTATAATCTATGGCCCTCACATTAATATTATAACTTAGTGTAGAAAGTATTTTGAACATTCGTAGTTTGCTTTAGGCGCGTTCATAATAAAATCATCATAGCTACGGGTACGGTTCCCGTGATGTAGTTGTGATACCTAATTTCCAAATTCGGGGGTACATTTATGTGACCCGGCCACAACTTCTAATAACTTTAATAAATTAAACATGTTGTAGATCGTGGGTAGGGTTCCCGTGACATGATTCACAATGTGTATCAAACAAACAAGTGTACGACAATCGTAACTTGTTCCAGAATAATTTCATAAAATAATTATTGAGGATATTTATGTACTGAACATTGACAATAATGTCAAAGTGATAGCCGAAGAAGGTGATATTGAGTAACATTTGAGCTAGTTTAAAGCAAAGAATTTGCACCAATGAGTGAGCGAAGTTACTTTCTCATTTGGTAGAAAATCTACAAAGAAAATATATTCAACGATTCCATGCAACCAAACATCCACCACAATAACACCTATGCTTCAATAAGAGGTAGTTGGGGAATTGAATGTAACTAATTACTAAAACATAATTTTTATCAAGGAGAAGATTTTTTTGATAATACATTTTCCTTCATATCGATCTAAATCTTATTATCTCATGGGCTATGATACAGAAGAAGTGATGACTAAGGATCCGAGAAGCTTCAAATATTGAGGCTAGCGTTGTGACCAATTAATCGAAATATATTGCAAATGTTGTTAAACTTACAGGGTGTAACAGAACTGAGTCAACTGCTCAGAAGTGTAGGAAGTCATGACCGGAATGAAATGTATAGGCTTGGTCAGTCTGTCCACAATGACCCATAATACATCAAATCTATTCAAAGTCTCTGGCAAACCAAACACAAAATACGTAGTGATGCGCTCCCACTTCCACTCTAGTATATCTAGCCACTGAAGTAAACCACTCGGTATCTAATGCTCATACTTGAGATGCTGACAGTTCAAATATCGTGCACCATGCTCAACAATGTCCTTCTTAATCCTTCTCCACTAATAATGCTGCTTCAAATCACAATACATCTTCGTAGAACCTGGGTAAATAGAGTACCGCAGACTGTTAGCATCCTCTAGAATCAACTCCCTCAATACATCAACCTTAGGAACACAGATCCACTCTGAAGCCTCAATACCCCATCATTACCAATAGTCACTCATTAGCACCACCTCACTGCCCGTATCCTTAAGGACAAGCATGTAAGGATCATGATATTGGCGAGCCTTAATGCGCTCAAATAAAGTTGATTGTGATAAAACACAAGCAAGTACCATGTTAGGCTCCGGAATATCCAAACTCGCCAATTTTTTGGCCAAAGCGTGAATATCCATAGCTAACGGTCGCTCCGCAACCAGAATGAACACCAAACTCCTCATGCTATCCGCATTTCCACTCGTGGCGTCAGCTACCACATTGGCCTTCCTCGGATGATAAAGAATGGTGATATCGTATCCTTCAACAGCTCCAACCATCTCTACTGACCCGAATTCAAATCTTTCTATTTACATAAGTGTTGGAGGCTCCAGTGATCCATATACACCTCACAATACATGCTACATAAGTAATGCTTTCAAATCTGAAGCGCATGGCACTACTAAAAACTGGTCTAAGGTAATTCTTAAAAAATCGTTCCCACAGACTGTCAAACCATTGCCATAGGGATATCAGAACGATTTACAGCATGTTACATCAGCCCGCGTGCCCATAGGTCTATTGGAATGGTTCTTGCAATGGTTTTCCCTTTCTCTGTTGGAACGATTATTTTATTCATTTGGAACGGTTTAAAACCATTACTATATTTTTTATAAAACGGTTCTTAACCGTTACCATTTTATTATAACGATCCGGCCGGTCGTTTTAAGAATTTACGCCCCGATCCCCTATTAACTGCATTGCCCATGTTTGTTTCTGCTATTGTGAGTTGCCGGGAGAATTTATTTGGAGTTTCGGAGAGTTTTGGGACACTTTGTCCTTAAATGATTGCATAAGTTTTAGAATTCGGACCGTAGTTGGAACAGTATGAAGACGGCCTCGGAATGGAATTCTGTTGGTTCTGTTAGCTCCGTTGGGTGATTTCGGGTTTAGGAGCGTGTTCGGATTATATTTTGGAAGTCCGTAGCTCATTTAGGCTTGAAATGCCGAAAGTTAAATTTTTGAAGTTTCCGGTTCGATAGTGAGATTTTGATATCGTGGTCGGAATGGAATTCCAGAAGTTGAAGTAGCTCCGTAGCATTGAATGTGATGTGTGTGCAAAATTTCAGGTCATTCGGACGAGGTTTGATAGACTTTTTGATCGAAAGCATAATTTGAGAGTTTTAATGTTCTTAGGCTTGAATCCGATGTTAATTGGTTGATTCGATGTTTTCTGAGGTGTTTTGAAGGTTTGTATAAGTTTGGATAGTGCTATATGACTTGTTCGTGCTTTTGGTTGAGGTCCCGGGGGCCTCGGGGTGGTTTCGGATGGTTAACGGGAAGTTTGGAGTTGGGAATTTGCAGCTGAAGCTGCTAAGTTTGCCATCATAACCGCACCTGTTGTTTGGGGACTGCAGGTGCGAGCCCGCAAAAGCAAAAGGGAAGCCGCAGATGCGGCAAAGAGGAAGGAACGTTGGAGCCGTAGATGCGAAAATGTGGGCGCATCTGCGAAGGCGCAGGTGCGAGAAATGCATCGCAGGTGCGGTGACTGGCAGATAAGTGAAGAACCGCATATGGGCACCTGGGACCGCTGGTGCGGGTCCGCAGGTGCGGTATTTCGACCACAAATGCGGTTTTGCTGGGTCAGAACACATATATTTCTCCCTTCGCGAATTTGAGCTATTTTTCATCTCTTTTCAAACGGGAAGAAGCATTGGGGAGCATTTTCAAGGGGGATTTTCAGAGGGATTCATTAAGGTAAGGTCCTTGGTTCCTAAACTCGTTATTATGGTGATTTTTATCATTCTAAGCATGAAATTTGAAGGAAAATCAATGGTAAATTAGGGGTTAGGGTTTGATTAATTGGAAAGCTTTGAGTTGTGATTTGAGGGACCAATTGAGGTTCGATTTTTGTACTTTTGGTATGACTAAACTCGTGAGAGTGTGAGGATTGCGAATTTGTAAATGTTACCCCATTCCGAGATGTAGGACGGGGGGGGGGGGTGGGGGGGTTTGTTCATTTTTCCTAATTTTGCGTATTAGCTTAGAATTAATTAGTGGAATCAATTACTTGAAGTTTTATTTACATTATGGAATTGACTTGAATAGATTTGGGCCATTTGGAGTTGAGTACTCGTGGAAAGAGTGTGGTTTCGGGTTAACTTTGAGTCGGATCGAGGTAAGTGGCTTGCCTAACCTTGTGTGGGGAAAATTCCTCGTAGGATTTGGTATTGTTGATATTCTAAATTCCTTGTACGTGAGGTGACGAGTGTGTACTTGTGCTAATTGTTGAAAATCTATTTTCATTAAGTAACTATAATTGTGAATCCTTTTTCCTGTTTATACTACTTGTAATTTAAGCCTACTGTTAGCTTAGGGAAGCATGTCTAATTGACTTAATTGCTTTACTTGCTCAAACTATTTTATTTAAATTTTGTGCTGTATGCAGGTTAGAAATACCTTTTTTACCTTGGTATGAAATTGGTTTGAATTGAATATTCTTCGTGTTGTTGCTGTGTGTTTACTTTGGGACTAAGGGCGATATCCCGGTAGATCCCTTGCCTATTTATTTGGGACTACTGATTGATATTCCGGTAGATCCCCCCAGCTCATTTATATTGGAACTACGGGACTGCACTCAGTAGATTTCCCAAGTACTGGGTATTTATATTTGGGGACTACGGATCGAGATTCCGGTAGATCCCCGGTGCACCATTAGTTGGACTACGGGACGACACCCGGGAGATCCATTGGACATTTACATTTGGGGCTACAGGACGGTATCCTGGTAGATCCCCGGTTTGCTGGATATTTACATTTGGGGGCTACAGGACGGTATCCTGGTAGATCCGCGGTTTGCTGGATATTTATATTTGGGGGCTACAGGATGATATCCTGGTAGATCCCCGGTTGCTACCTCCATGTTGAGCTGTATTCTTTCAGTGATGTTTTCTCTGTAGTATTTGTTGTTACTCGTGTTATCCTGTGTTACTTCGTACTGTTAGCATTTAATTATATTGTCGTATTCTATACTGGTTTGCCTCGTTTTTCAGCTAAAATTAGTAGGGCCCTGACCTTCCTCGTCACTATTCGACCGAGGTTAGGCTTGGCACTTACTGAGTACCGCTGTGGTGTACTCATGCCCTTTCTATGCATGTTTTTCATGTGCAGATCCAAGTACTTCGACTCATCCCTACTACCTTTGAGGCGAGGCGATTCTCCAGAGACTTCCAGGTATATCTGCCGCGTCCGCAGACCGAGGAGTCCCTATCTACTCTCTCTTTTAGTTATAGCCCTTCTGTATTTTTTCTTCTATTTAGACACTCTGGAGTTAGAACACTTTGTAGTTATTCTACAGCTTGTGATTTCATGAGATTCCGGGTTTTGGGAAATGTAGTTTCAGTTTGAGAGTTTGTATTGTATATGCCGAGCGGCATCATAAGTATTTCATTATGTTATTCAGCAGTTTTTGGCTAGTTTTATTCTGTTTTTTTCTTTTTCTGCTATTTGTTAGGCTTACCTAGTCGTAGAGACTAGGTGCCGTCATGATAGTTCACAGAGGGCGAACTGGGGTCGTGACAATTATTTAAAGCAACACTTATGTAAGCTATTGCTACGGTTATGTTGGATATAACAACGGTTTTAAGCTATCGTAACAGTTATATTTGTATTTGGAACGGCTTATAGATCATTTAGGAACAGTTTATAGGACCTATTGCAACGGTTTACATTGTCTACTAGAACGTCATTTGTGTCCTATTGCAGTGGTTCTGGTAGGCTATTGTATCAGTTCAGTTAAAATCAAAATATAACACATGTTATAAATAAATATTTATATATAAAATAAATTATAATAACACTAAAATTTAAATACATTATAAAATGAAACTATTAATAATATAAAATTATCCATCAAGCAAATAATATCCATAAAGCAAATGTTGTACCCCATGAGTGCATGAGTTTAGTACATTTTAGGAGAGTAAGTAAGTTTCAAAAATGTTGTTAACAAAAGATTCCTAGAACATTCATCTATAACAATTCAAAATTCATTTCAAGTAAGGTCTAGTTCTTCATTGTCTTCATCAACTTTTTCTTGATCTACTACACCTACAACGGAGGACAAATAAAGTTATTACCGTTCAAGCAAATCCGGTCTAAGAATACTCATAGCACAAATCGCCATGAAAAAAGAAAAGAACATGAAAACTCCAGAACCAACAAAAGTAGTTGCAAAACAAAAAGAAACTACAAAAGAAGCTCAAGTCTTCCAAGTTGGCCATAACATGCTAAGCAATGACAAGCAACAAAATTACAGTAGATCATATTAGTTTAATAGTTGAATGGCTGAAAGCATATTAGAACTGTATAACATTTTCGCTAGTTTTTTATTTTTCAACTGATTTAGATGATTTTGCCAGGTTTTGACAGTAATAGGAAACTTCTGCATATGTTCCATTCTGGTTGGAATTATCATAGAGATATTGGCGATGTACCCGATTCAGCACAGAAAGTGCAGAGATGGAATTGATAATCTGCTTGTTCTTCTCATTGGAGGAATTCCAATAGCTAGCCATGCCTACTATATTATCAGTTACTATGGAAATTGGATCATACCGTGTTTAGCCTGTGTGTTAATTGATATTTAGGGAACTACAGATGAAGCAGTTGATTTTTCACACAGTAAGCAGCTTTGGGAGCTATGCAAGGAGAAGTATGAGCCTTTATGGATCAAAGGAGGGAACCATTGGGACTCGGAGCTCTATCCAGAGTATATCTGACACCAAAAGAAGTTTGTAGCAACTATTGAAAGGTCCCCATCACAGAGGATCAGTTCTAGGAAAAGCACACAGCAGTTTGAGCCACCTAGGAAGAGTATAGATGTTTTTGAAGCTTCAAGAAAAAGCACTGACCGTAGAGAAAAACCAAGACACAGTACAGACAGGCCTGAGAAGTTAAAGAATCATTCAATTAATGCCACTACAGACAAACAAGCAAAGCTAAGGGTATGAGTTGCACAAATGTAGCAACTATTGAAAGGTCCCAATTACTAATAGAAAACATCTATTTGTAGTTTTATATTAACCAAAAAAACAATTTCAGCAACAGTTAGAAATGCCGCGCATCAATTTCCAACAAATGACCAAGAATCTAAAGAAGACAGTATATAGCATAAAAATCAACCAGCACTGAAACGAAAGCTGCTATAAATGAAGTTGGATACCAATAATACTGAAATAGGCACATCTATAGGAAAAAAAAGGATATTACCATATCCACTCTGCATTGAACCAAAGCAAAATCCCAACCAAGGAAGGAGGAGAAGAAGATGTATAACATTTGGTACGTACTGACCTTGATTATTACTACCATCAGATCGTCGACCGCTTAGTTTAATAACAACTTGTTGTGCAGAGGAAACTTCTACAGGTGAACGTGCACTGAACCTTAACATGTCAGGATCAAGTCACAAATCTGGTTTCAGACGTTGAAGTCGAGCGATGACGTTCATTGTAATATTTTGTTCCATAGCATCCTTCTGTTCGTTCAACTTTCCATGCATTCTTTGTTGCATCCTCTCTTCCATTTCCTCCATTTTCTGCTCCATCCTCTCATCAGTAACATCTAAAGAAGATCCAAGATTCCCTTTTTGCTCTTTTAACAAAGTATTGGTAACCCCTCGTCCATACAATCTCACGCGGCCTGGATGTTCAGGTCCCATGACTGATGCAAAAATCTCAACTGAATGACTGTCATCTTCACTTTCATGAGTTGATTGTATTCTCTCCATTTCAGCCTAAAAACCAAATGCGAGAGAAAAGATATGTGACGACCCGGCCGGTCGTCATAATAATTAACACCCCGATCCCCTATTAACTACTTCCCCTAAGTTCATTTCTTCTATTTTGGTTTGCCGGGACGTTCGGCGTTGGGTTTCGGAGAGTTTTGGGACACTTAGTCCCTAAATGAGAGCTTAAGTGTTGAGAAATGGTCCGTAGTCGGAGCAGTGTGAAGACGACCTCGGAATGGAAATCCGATGGTTCCGTTAGCTCCGTTAGGTGATTTTGGGGTTGGGAGCGTGTTCGGAATGTATTTTGGAAGTTCGTAGCTCATTTAGGCTTGAAATGCCGAAGTTTGAATTTTTGAAGTTTCCGGTCCGATAGTGAGTTTTTGATCTGAGGGTCGGATTGGAATTCCGAAAGTTGCACTAGCCCCGTCATGTCATTTGGGATGTGTGTGCAAAATTTCAGGTCATTCAGATGAGGTTTGGTTAGGTTTTTGATCGAAAGCGTGTTTTGTTGGAATTTGAAGTTCTTAGGTTTGAATCTTTGATTAATTCGGGTTTCCGGCGTTGTTTTAGGTATTAATAAGATTGGTACAAGTTCGAATAAGGTATTAGGTGGTATTGGTGATTTTGGTTGAGGTCCTGGGGCCTCAGGATGATTTCGGGTGGTTAACGGGGAGATTATTGAAGTGTTGCAGCAGTTGGTTCTTCATTTTCTGGTATCTTCACTTCTGCTGCTTGGGAACCGCGGAAGCGGAGCCGCATAAGCGGCCGGATCATCGCAGAAGCGGTTTGGGAAGAGTTTCCAGGCGTCGCAGATGCGGAGGAAATTTCCGCAGGAGCGGCCTTGCATCTGCGAGAAAATTGCCGCAGATGCGGCCATTTGGCTTTTGTTTGGAACCGCAGAAGCGGTGAATAATCTGCACAAGCGGAACCGCATAAGCGGTTGACTGGACCGCAGAAGCGGATGTGGCTATTTTAGTGAGATTCGCAGAAGCAGCTCACTTTCCGCATAAGCGAGACCGCAGAAGCGGTCCCTTGTCCACAGAAGCGGAAACGCCTGTTCAGAAAAGGGAATTTCGAGGGTTGAGTTTCAAAAGTTGGAAAAATCAATTGGGAACTCGGGAGAGGGAGATTTTGAGTGGGTTTTAAAGTGAAGATCATTGGGTAATGTTTTCTTAATCCCTTTTAGTTGTATTCCATCAATATATAACTTAATCCATCATCTAATTTCGAATTTGGCATCAAAATGGGAGAAAACTGCTTAGACTAATCCATTGAGTTTTGAGTGAGCATTTGACCTCCGATTTGGGAGATTTTTATATGGTTAGACTCGTGAGAGTACGAGGGTTCTGAAAATGTGAAAATTATTCAATTTCGAGGTGTTGTCCTGAAGGGCATTTTGGTCATTTTATCTAATTTCACGCTGTAGCTTTGAATTAAATAGCAAAACCGAGTGTTTGTGATGTTATTTACAATGTGTAATAGAAGTGAATAGATTTGGGCCATTTGGAGTCGGATACTCGTGGCAAGGGCATAGTTTCTAGTTGATATTGAGTCGGTTCGAGGTAAGTGGCTTGTCTAACCTTGTGTGGGGGACCTTCCCCTTAGGATATGATATTTTGTAATTGAATGCCTTGTACGTGAGGTGACGAGCGCGTACTTGAGCTAATTTTTGAAAAAAACCGGCGTTACTTTCAATATTTAGACTGATTTTCTTTCTTATTTGCTTTATTTTACTTGCAATTATAGACTATGTTAGTTTAGAGAAGCATGTTTAGTCGACTTACCTGCCTACTTGCTTAAATTTGCTTTGTTTGTATTTCGTGAAGTATGTAGGGCTAGAATTTACTGTTACTTGTTATGAGTTGAGCATTTATTCTAATACTCTTGAGCTGTTATTGTGTGTTTATATTTGGGGCTACGGGACGGCATCCCGAGAGATCCCCTGCACGTGTTTACAATCGGGACTAAGGTGCGGGATATCAAGAGATCCCTGGCACATTTTTATATATTGAGGATACCAAGAGATACTCGGGATACCAAGAGATCCCTGGCATATTATTGAGGATATCCAGAGATCCCCGTGATAACAAGAGATCCCTAGCACATTTTTATATATTGAGGATACCAAGAGATCCTCGGGATACCAAGAGATCCCTGGCATATCATTGAGGATACCAAGAGATCCTCGGGATACCAAGGGATCCTCGGGATACCAAGAGATCCCTAGAATATTATTGAGGATACCAAGAGATCCTCGGGATACCAAGAGATCCCTGGCACATTTTTATATATTGAGGATACCAAGAGATCCTCGGGATACCAAGAGATCCCTAGTGTATATGGTGAAGATACCAAGATATCCTCCGGATACCAAGAGTTATTTCTGTTTTTCTGTTACTGTATCCTTATTATTCTATTTAGATTCTCGCTGTAGACTATCATTATGTTGTTTCTTTATCCTGTCGTTTATTATTTATTTATCTCAGTAGGGCCCTGACCTTCCTCGTCACTACCCGACCGAGGTTAGGCTTGGCACTTATTGAGTACCGCTGTGGTGTACTCATGCCCTTCCTGCGCATGTTTTTCTTGTGCAGATCCAGGTACCTCTTCTCTGGCGCACTATCCTTGAGGCGAGGAGATGCACGGAGACTTCGAGGTATATCTGCCGCGTCCGCAGACCAGGAGTCTCTATTCTGTTCCAGCTTTAGTATTTAGTTTATTCCTTTTTCTCTCAGTTGTTTAGATATTCTGGAGTTAGAGCAGCGTACTATGTTTCTGTTAGCCTGTGGTTCCCGTGAGTTTCCGGGTTTTGGGATTTAGCTGTAGACTTCCACATTTCTTTTAGTTGTATAGGCCGAGCGGCCTCATATGCAGTTATTATTTTAATATGTTTAGCTCTATTCAACCATTTCACAAGTTAAGTTGTTATTTCCGCATTGATAGGCTTACCAAGTTGTAGGAACTAGGTGTCATCACGACATGTTCATGGAGGGTGAACTGGGGTCGTGACAAGTTGGTAACAGAGCTCTAGGTTCATAGGAGTCACGGAACACAGGCCGGTTTATTAGAGTCTCGCTGAACGGTACAGAGACGTTTGTACTTATCTACGAGAGGCTATGTAACCGTTAGGAAAAATTTCACTTCATTTGATTCCTTTCGTGCGAGATTTTTGAACATCAATTCTAAACTTCCGACTTCTATTCTCTCACAGATGGTGAGGACACGTGCTACTCGAGATNGAGAAAATACCAATTCAAATTGACTGGATTTAAAATAATGGTACGACATGGATCGGGATTAAAAATTTTTCCATTTTCATCCATTAAATAATATTTTAATTTAATCACTTGAAAAGTCTGTTTTAAATTGTCAAGTTGCAAATAGTTAGTTACTAAGATCTGATTATGAGTTATTAAATGGTAAGATGAATAAAAATTCTCAATTGGAAGGGATGTTCCTAAAGGGCCCAATGAATTCCTAATTGGAATTAGGGGATCTTTTTTAATTGATTCTTTTATCACACTGTGATATTTTACATCCTTGAATGGCCCTATTCGAGAACAATTGGCTGCTGACAAAATTATCAACGACTGACATTCCTTATTTCTATTTAACAACGTATGAATAGTTCCTTGAGATTGGTTAAGAGATTGTTGAATTTTTGCCTTGGAATAGGAATAAATAGAAGAAAAGGGGTTGATATTGGTACAATCTGATCCATTATCAGAGAGCAATCCTGACCCCGACGTATCATTCCTTTTTCCGATATACGAAATAGGGGATTTCACTAAGTTGATTCTTAGGAAATGTCGAATCAAACCATTTGTCCTTATTTCAACAAAAGAAGCACGGGCTTCTTCGCAAGAAGAACTTTTTTTGTCTTGGTTCCAATTTAATACTAAACAAGTCCGAACTAATTGAATACTTGTGTCAGAAATTCCTCGAATCGGTTTGCCATTTCCATAAAGGATATAATTGACAATTCGAAGTTGCACATTATCCCTTTCCTGCAATGGATCCGGTGGAAAAAGGGTTGCTAAATTTATACCGTCCGTTATTTCATATGTGACGACAGGTCGAACTAAAACAAAAAACTTTTTCTTGCTAGGTGTAATCCGTTGGACATAGATCCAATTTTTCACTTTTTTGGATTCCTTGGAATTTCTTTTTCCTGTTCCTGGTGGTATCAAAACGCCGGTATGTCGGGATATCTTATCTGTCTCTCCAGGAAAATGGATATCTCCAGAAAAGATTTTAAGTTCAATTCGTTTTTTTTTTCTCTCCACCCGGACCAACCCACCGACTCGGCTTCTTAGATTTAAGGTGATTTGTGTATCTACCCCAACGATACTATTGTTCCGTACCATTATGGAAGAAGATCCGGGCAAGATATGCACCTCTTCAGGAATGAAAAAAAATCGATCTACTTTCATTTGGTATTTTGGCCTAAATTCCTTGACTCCTCGATATTCAAGCAAATCCTCTTTTTTGATGACTGAATGCGTTTCTACAGTCCCATATTTAATAATGCCCGAACTCTTTCTTCTGTATCGAGGATCATCGAAATAAGCAAGAATACTATTTCGACGGAAAATACCATTTACGGGGATTTCAATCGAGATACCTGAACAGGGCGTTAGTTCATTCTCGAGTTCTTGAATCGAGTGTAGTGGAATGATGAATTTATTTCTTCGCCTTTTTGACAATAAATCAGAATTCTCGTGGAGAATAGGCGAATATACGAGATTATACTGACCAGCACATATGATTCGATTAAGGTCTGAATAATCAGGAATCCTATCTTCTTTTTTACCAGAAAAATCCGAACTAAATAATTTCTGCCTCGCCTGATCGTTGGTTACTGAGAGGTTAGAAGTATATCTTCGCTTGCCAGAAAGAGAATGCGCATTCATTTGATCCTGATCCTTGTGGATCGAAAGGTAGACTAGACTGGACCTGCACGGCCCTCCTAATAATATCCATAAATGGCTTGTTTTTGGTAATAGATGAACATTACCGTATGTAAATTCGGGTGCATGATAGACATCGGTACTCCAGTGCATTTCTCCGTCTGAATCAGAATAAATATGTTTTCGAACCTTCTCTTTAAAATTCAAAGTGGATATTCCTGCGCGAATCTCAGCAATTACTTGTTCTGATTCTACATATTGATCGTTTTGAACTAAAAGCAAACTTTTGGGTGGAATATTCACATTATGTAGAATATCTTCACTCTCAATAGTTACATACAAGTCTATAGAACATAGAAAGGCGGGATGCCCATGACGTGTACGTGTCGGATGAACCAAATCCTCATTGAATTTGATTTTTCCATTAGATGGGGCTCGCACATGTTCTGCAGTACCCCCCGTGAATACTCCTCCGGTATGAAAAGTTCTTAATGTTAATTGAGTACCCGGTTCTCCAATCGATTGACCTGCAATAATACCTACAGCTTCGCCCAATTCAACCAGGTCGCCATGAGTAGGACTCCGGCCATAACATAATCGACAAATCCAAGATGTACTCCTACAAGTAAAGGGAGTTCGAATAGAGATTGGTTGTGCCCGAAAGGTTATGAATCGATTTACAAGTCCAATGCCAATGTCTTGATTTCTAGTGGCAATACATCGCGGACCCATGTATATATCATCTGCTAATACACGACCAATTAATGTTTGGATAAAAATCCTTTCCGGCATCATCCCATTCCGAGGACTCACAGAAATACCCCGGGCGGTGCCACAATCCGTTCGACGTACAACAATGTGTTGAACTACTTCAACAAGTCTGCGAGTGAGATATCCAGCGTCTGATGTTCGTACAGCAGTATCCACAACTCCTTTACGGGCTCCGTAGCAAGAAATGATGTATTCTGTTAAAGAGAGTCCTTCGCGTAAATTGCTTTGAATAGGTAAATCAATCATTTGTCCTTGAGGATCTGACATTAATCCTCTCATACCTACTAATTGATGTACCTGAGATGCATTTCCTCTAGCTCCCGAGAAAGACATTATATGAACTGGATTAAAAGGGTCAGTCATCCTAAAATTAGGATTCATTTCTTGTCGCAAATATTCACTTCCGTAGGAGGCTTTATATGGTAGGAGGTGTAGACCTCTGGTGGGTTGGTTTGAGCCGGGTGAGGCCAGGCTATTGGGCACAGAGTTGGTTCAGGATGCGTTGGAGAATGTTAAGATGATTCAGGATAGACTCCGTACAGCCCAGTCCAGACAGAAGAGTTATGCGGACAGGAAGGTTTGTGATGTTTCATATATGGTTGGTGAGCGAGTTCTGCTTCGGGTTTCGCCTATGAAAGGCGTCATGAGGTTTGGGAAGAAAGGAAAGTTGAGTCTGAGGTTTAGTGGCCCACTTGAGATCTTGCGGCGAGTTGGGGAGGTTGCCTATGAGCTTGCCTTGCCTCCTAGTTTGGCCGGAGTTCATCCGGTATTTCATATTTCGATACTCCGGAGGTATCGCGGTGATCCGTCTCACGTGTTGGATTTCAGTTCAGTCCAGTTGGGCAAGGATCTATCCTATGTTGAGGAGCCAATGGCTATATTGGACAGACAAATCAGAAAGTTGAGGTCAAAGAACATTGCTTCAGTGAAGGTTCAGTGGCGGGGTCAGCCGGCCGAGGAGGCGACTTGGGAGACCGAGCGGGATGTGCGCAGCCAGTACCCTCATCTTTTTACTACTTCAGGTATGTTCTCTATGCTCGTTCGAGGACGAACGAATGTTTAAGTGTAGGAGGATGTGACGACCCGACCGGTCGTCTTAAGAATTAACGCCGCGATCCCCTGTTAACTACTTCCCCTAAGTTCATTTCTGCTATTTGGTTTGCCGGAAGTTAGGTGTTGGGTTTCGGAGAGCTTTGGGACACTTAGTCCCTAAATGAGAGCTAAGGTGTTGAGAAATGGTCCGTAGTCGGAGCAGTGTGAAGACAACCTCGGAATGGAAATTCGATGGTTCCGTTAGCTCCGTTAGGTGATTTCGGGGTTCGGAGCGTGTTCGGAATGTATTTTGGAAGTTCGTAGCTCATTTAGGCTTGAAATGCCGAAGTTTGAATTTTTGAAGTTTCCCGTCCGATAGTGAGTTTTTGATCGAGGGTCGGATTGGAATTCCGGAAGTTGGAGTACCTCCGTCATGTCATTTGGGATGTGTGTGCAAAATTTCAGGTCATTCGGACGAGGTTGGGTTAGGTTTTTGATCGAAAGCGTGTTTTGTTGGAATTTTAAGTTCTTAGGCTTGAATCATTGATTAATTCAGGTTTCCGGCGTTGTTTTAGGTGTTTTTAAGATTGTTACAAGTTCGAATAAGGTATTAGGTGGTATTGGTACTTTTGGTTGAGGTCCCGGGGGCCTCGGGATGGTTTCGGGTGGTTAACGAGGTGATTATTGAAGTGTTACAGCAACTGGTTTTTCATCTTCTGGTATTTTCGCTTCTGCGGCTTGGGAACCGCAGAAGCGGAGCCGCATAAGCGGCTGGATCATTGCAGAAGCGGTTTGGGTAGAGTTTCCAGGCGTCGCAGATGCGGAGGAAATTTCTATAGGAGCGGCCTCGCATCTGCGAGAAAATAGCCGCAGATGCGGCCATTTGGCATTTGTTTGGAACCGCAGAAGCGGTGGATAATCCGCACAAGCGGAACCGCATAAGCGGTTGACTGGACCGCAGAAGCGGATGTGGCTGTTTTAGTGAGAGTCGCAGAAGCGGCTCACTTTCCGCATAAGCGGGACCACAGAAGCGGTCCATTGTCCGCAGAAGCAAAAACACCTGTTCAGAAAAGGGAATTTCGAGGGTTGAGTTTCAAAAGTTGGAAAAATCAATTGAGAGCTCGGGAGAGGGCGATTTTGAGTGGGTTTTTAAGTGAAGATCATTGGGTAACGTTTTCTTAATCCCTTTTAGTTGTATTCCATCAATATATAGCTTAATCCATCATCTAATTTCGAATTTGGCATCAAAATGGGAGAAAACTTCTTAGACTAAACCATTGAGTTTTGAGTGAGCATTTGACCTCCGATTTGGGAGATTTTTATATGGTTAGACTCGTAAGAGTACGAGGGTTCTGAAAATGTGAAAATTATTCCATTACGAGGCGTTGGCCTGAAGGGCATTTTGGTCATTTCACTTAATTTCACGCTGTAGCTTTGAATAAAATAGCAAAACCAGTTGTTTGCGATGTAATTTACAATGTGCAATTGAATTGAATAGATTTGGGCCATTTGGAGTCGGATACTCGTGGCAAGGGCGTGGTTTCTAGTTGATATTGAGCCGGTTCGAGGTAAGTGGCTTGTCTAACCTTGTGTGGGGGACCTTCCCCTTAGGATATGATATTTGGTAATTGAATGCCTTGTACGTGAGGTGACGAGCACGTACTTGAGCTAATTGTTGAAAGTCCGGCGTTACTTTAAATATTTAGAGTGAGTTTCTTTCTTATTTGCTTTATTTTACTTGCAATTATAGCGTTAGTTTAGAGAAGCATGTTTAGTCGACTTACCTGCCTACTTGCTTAAATTTGCTTTGTTTGTATTTCGTGAAGTATGTAGGGCTAGAATTTACTGTTACTTGTTATGAGTTGAGCATTTATTCCGATACACTTGAGCTGTTATTGTGTCTTTAAATTTGGGGCTACGCGACGGCATCCCGGGAGATCCCCTGCACGTGTTTACGATGGGGACTGAGGTGCGGGATACCAAGAGATCCCTGGCACAATTTTATATATTGAGGATACCAAGAGATCCTCGGGATACAAGAGATCCCCGGCATATTATTGAGGATACCCAGAGATCCTTGGGATACCAAGAGAACCCTGGCACATTTTTATATATTGAGGATACCAAGAGATCCTCGGGATACCAAGAGATCCCTAGCATATTATTGAGGATACCAAGAGATCCCTGGCATATTATTGAGGATACCAAGAAATCCTCGGGATACCAAGAGATCCCTGACACATTTTTTTATATTGAGGATACCAAGAGATCCTCGGGATACCAAGAGATCCCTAGTGTATATGGTGAAGATACCAAGAGATCCTCAGGATACCAAGAGATCCCCGGTTATCATCCTTGTTGTGAGCGGTATCTCCTTGCGATTGCCTTATTTCTGTTTTTCTGTTACTGTATCCTTATTATCCTGTTTAGATTCTCGCTGTAGACTATCATTATACTGTTTCTTTATCCTATCGTTTATTATTTATTTATCTCAGTAGGGCCCCTGACCTTCCTCGTCACTACCCGATCGAGGTTAGGCTTGGCACTTATTGAGTACCGCTGTGGTGTACTCATGCCCTTCCTGCGCATGTTTTTCATATGCAGATCCAGGTACCTCTTCTCAGGCGCACTATCCTTGAGGCGAGGAGATACACGGAGACTTCGAGGTATATCTGCCGCGTCCGCAGACCAGGAGTCTCTATTCTGTTCCAGCTTTAGTATTTAGTTTATTCCTTTTTCTCTCAGTTGTTTAGATATTCTGGAGTTAGAGCAGCGTACTATGTTTCTGTTAGCCTGTGGTTCCCGTGAGTTTCTGGGTTTTGGGATTTAGCTGTAGACTTCTGCATTTCTTTTGAGTTGTATAGGCCGAGCGGCCTCATATGCAGTTATTATTTTAATATGTTTAGCTCTATTCAACCATTTCGCAAGTTAAGTTGTTATTTTCGCATTGATAGGCTTACCTAGTTGTAGGAACTAGGTGCCATCACGACATGTTCATGGAGGGTGAACTGGGGTCGTGACAAGATATTAAGTAACTAAAATTGAATCAATAATTAAGGACAAATGAATAATCACGACAAACTTTAAATTAGAAATATCGTAAAATTTTACTAATCGTACTGTCATATGAGATTTTGAATATTCGGCCAAGTTTTTTTTTCTTGTAACCACAAAGATGTCCTTACTTGATAGAGTATCTGAAGTATCAGAGATTTCCTTCTTTTTTTCCTAGATACATGAAAACATGTATAAGAATCCTTTCATATAAAGTTACCAAGTTCATAATTTTAAAAAAAATGAAAGATAAAACATCAAACCTCACAAATTAGAGCAAAAGGTGTTCTGCCAGCAGTGTGCGGACACTTCAACTTATTTTGATTATCTGCATTGGTTTTGGACATTTCCTGCAAATAAACGAGTCAACCACTGGACATCAGCTCACAAAATGTAGAATTTTCAATTGTAGGAATAGCACAACTGAAATAACTGAACAAAAATCACAAAGCAATCACTGGACAGTCACATATGAAAGGTTCAACAACCTTGTTTCACTTGAAACTGTAGTTTTTTCCTCAATTGCATATCAATTTGCCTTCAAAATGCATGCCAAGTAGTTACAACCAAGCAATTTTCTCAAAGCAACCAACCAAACAATTCATTTTAACAAACAGAAAAAATTGTTGCCACACTTGGTGCAAATTAAGAAGTACACAGCTCAAGAATTAAGCAGGCAACTGTACAGATGTTAGATTGTAACCAAAATTGTGCAAAACTTGTGCAAAAGTCGTAGAATCAGTGCCAACAATCAGCTTTTGAACTTGCAGAAACTTTTCAGCAGTTCAAAAAGTGTAGAAATCACACTCAATACTCCCAAGACTAATCAACCCAACAACAACTTCAAACTATAACACCAAACTCAATTCCATTTGATACTCCATGAAACCAGCAGTAGCAATTTTCAAACAGTGACCTACAATAACTATCAGATTTCAAACCAAAGAACTGGGTAATTTTCTTCGGGTTCTAAAAGAAACACCACCTCAAATCCCTTTAAGCAGATGCTACCTTTAGTCTATGCTTAATCGACAACCTTCAAGGGGATTACAAGCTCCCAAAGATGACAGTGTTCCAAGTCAGTTTAGAGCTAATAGCAGCAACTTAACATTTCAGAAACAAATCTGATCAATATTTCAACCAATAGTAGCTATTCACTCGATTCAATTCAAATAGTCAAAAACTAGTATTCAATGCAGTAGTAGACACTATCAAATTCAACTAAAAACTTGACGACAAGCTCTCGATCAAAATTCAACAACAACAAGAAAGAAAAATGAATTTGAGTCTTTGATTCAAGTACTCATGCTCATGAGCAGTACCAGATAAGACCGATAAAGGAATAATGGCACATAAGATAGATAACAGTCCACTCAAAATGTTTCAAGTATGTAGTCATCAAAACAGTATTGTTATGGTTCACTTACCGAAGACTAGACAAGAGATTCCGGATGTAATTACCTTGTCAGGATCGAAGTTCCAATATTTAAGACGAGCCTTAAGGTGAGATTCCGGAACATCTACTGGCCCATTCTCTATTCGAAGCTCATCATTCTCATAGGCTTTGAAGTGGTTTATCTTCAATTGACTCTTCTACTTTCCCCAAGCAATACAAACTGATTCAAAAACCCAATGTTTCGTCTCGTCAGGAATGTCATATTTTTCCTACAAATTTAGTGCAATTGGGTTAGTGTAAGAAATAAGAAATATCATCCATGTTTATTGGACATTGGGAACTTCAAACCTTGATATATTTTCACATATCATCTTTTGTGTCTAGTGTCCTCCAATTAAATACATTAAGAGGACAAAAAGTCCTACTCCTTTCCAATGTGCCGATGATGCTACCCAACTCTTGTACAACTTCTTTAGTAGGACAAACGGGTTGATTATACTCATTTTGAATGATTATTTACACTACATTCTACCATGAACACTTGGCATTTGAGTACGACCTCTTTTTCTTTTTGGCGAGGAGGGGACTACAATAGTACAAAGCAAAGATAATCATTAACCACTATTTGGTTAGTTTTATGATTAAAATTTACATATCTTTGCCTTATTCCTAATTTTATTCAATTGCGTCATGATTGGTTTAATCATCAGATCGTTCATGTACTCCCTGTGATGCAGGATTGATGGAATCCATATTCGCTTGATGCACTTGTTCATGTACTAATTGTGTTGCTGAAGAGGTGGAATTCCGTGGCACTTGCTGCACTTGTTCTTGCAATTGAGATCCTAATTCTGATTGTCATTCTTCATTTTCATTTGAACATATATTCAAACTCATTTTGTTGTCAACAATGAAACCTTTTGGTTTCGCAAAGATGAAGGTAATCCAGCTTCTGATTGTCGTTCTTCATTTTCATTTGACCCTGTAGCTTGAAAGGTTCTTTTTATTGTGAACGACGAAACTCTTTTATTTCGCAAAGATGCAAGTGATCAGAATGCGGTTGGAGATTTTCTTCTTTTTGCTTGAGCACTCTTATTGATTCATGACTATTCAAATATTGTTCAGATTCTGGAAAGCAAACACAATATAGGTTAGCAAAACCAACAACAAAAAAATAGGTAAATGGGTTTGGTCACAAACTACCGCTTTTGTCTATTAAAAAGAGAGATTCGTCCGCCAGCAGTGACAAAGGTTATATGGATTCAAACAAATGGCAAGAAGTTTGCGGTTCACAAACAAAAGTATACACCAACAATTAATAATGTAAAGCCACAAAGAAGAAAACTACATGCTCTTGTGAGACTTGAGATACAGAAATAAAAGAATGACATCCATAGAGTTCCTTTCTTTGCATACTGGAAAAGTGATGACCAACAAGTCATTCAAGACAGTTCGAGTATAACACATTGGTCGAAGGAGATTCATGGAATACAGTCAGACACTGAAAGCAGTTAAGCTAATAGAATATGAAGAAGCAGGAACCTGTGAGCATATGATTTTGCATATAGGCATATCTAGAAACCTAAGGCAGAAATAGTGGGAAAATCTGGAAGAATGACGGCCAAAAGAGCATCAACTCCTAAGTGGAGATTTATGTGCATGTATATGGAGAAAAAATCATCAAACTTATCAGGATAAGTGAATTATAAGAAGTTTAAACTCAAATTAGTGATATTTTTAGTTGCTAGACGAGAAAATGAATTAAACACATTACTTAGACCACATATATCACCCTCTAATTACTGCACTAAAGGTTTAACCTTTAACTAAGCTCGTGGATGATATTGTCAGAGGTCATCATGGCAGTCTTCACTCTCTGTTCTTTTAATTATTAAACTGAAATCCCGGAGAAACTAAAACTATCCCAGAATAGCAAATAATAAATTTAAAGATAAATCACTGCTTGCCTAGATTATTTTGTTAAGTACATAGTGATACACAACAAGATGTTTTTATGTCTGCCATGCTTGCAACAGTGTCACGACCTGAGTTTCCCACCGTTGAGATCGTGATGGCGCCAAACCTTTCAGGTGCTAGGAAAGCCAACAGATAAAGATTTAAAACGCTTATCCTAGTCAATTCAGTAAAATATAGGAATTTAAAACAAACCAATTAAAGGAAATACGGAATTTCATAATAATCCAAGTAGTAATACACGACTACCCCAAAATCTGGTGTCACAATCCATGAACTTCTACGAGTCACTACAAATACTGGCTGAAAGAAAATACAACTGTTCTCGAATCTAAAAGAAAATAGGAAACTAGTCTAACTGGAAGGGGACTCCAGGGTCTGCGAATGCCGGCAGATCTACCTTGGGTCTCCTATTGGACTGAAGGCAGCAACTCACTCGGGTCAGCATGTTCCGGTACCGATATCTGCATAGAAAGTGCAAAGTGCAATATCAATACAACCGACCCAATGTACTGGTAAGTGCCGAGCCTAACCTCGGCGAAGTAGTGACGAGGCTAGGACAAGACACGTATATAGTGCAGTTAAGCAATGTACGGGCTTAATAACATATAATAGAAACTAAAGACATATTAACGGGAGGGGGAAAAACATGCTGAAGAGAGTACGAGATCATGAGAATAGAATAGTAAAGAAACACAGGGAAACAAGTGCACAACATCCCCCTTCGTGCTTTTACTCTCGTCCTCACCATAACAAATGAAAAGAACAAAGATAATGAATATAAAATGGTACGACATCACCCTTCGTGCTTTACGCTCTTCCTCACATGATAATGAATATGAAATGGCACGACATCACCTTTCGTGCTTTACACTCTTCCTGACATGATAATAAATATATAATGGCACAGCATCACCTTTCGTGCTTTACACTCTTCCTCACCCAAACAACAAAACAATAACAACCGGGCAATAGAACTATTAATAACAAGCCCCATTTCAATATTTAGTTTCACAACATCAATCTCAACTTGAGTCCATACTCAACTAATATCCAATTCCAAGGAACATGATAAGAATTTCTCAACATGAAGAATAACCAGTTTAAGCATGAAGAATACCAATAAAGAATACAACAATCACAAGAATAAGACTCACTCGCATGCTATGACCCGACAACAACGTATAGGTACTCGTCACTTCACCTATACGTTGCACTCAACAACCAAACACATAGCGAATAGGCAATAATACCTAATCCCTCAAGCTAAGGTTAGCCACAACACTTACCTCGCTACCGCGGCCAAACTCAAAGCCCAATCACCTTTTTTCCTTCACACTAGCCTCCGGGCCAATAGAATCTAGCAATTACCAACCAAACAATTCAATTTAAGCCTTAGAAACTATCCACGATTGCAAGGAATTCAATTTATGCCATTTTGGAAAAAGTCAATAAAATCAACATCCCAGCCTGCTTGGTCCAAACCCGAAACTCGGACAAATACCCGACTAGCCATTCACCCCCGAGTCCAGATATATAATTGGTTTTGGAATCTGACCTCAATTTGACGTCTAAATCGCCAAAATTCGAAATCCCTAATTTCTACCCAAAAATCACCAATTCTACCATGAAAATCCTAGATTCATGGTTGAAATCTTGTTATAAGAAGTGAAAGATTGAAAGAAAAGAGTTAAGAATCATTTGCCTCTTATTTGGGGAAGAACTAGACTTTAGAAAATCGTCTCTTGAGGTTCAGGTTTTGAAAATTTGGGAAATGAATCATGAATCCCGTCTAAGTCCCTTTTACCTAGCTGCAGATGTCGCATTTGCGACATGAGCTTCGTATTTGCAAAGCTCGCAAATGCGAAGAACCATCGCAAATGCGAAGTACTCGACACCTCTACTGCCTTCGCAATTGGGAAGGTATGTTCGCAATTGCGAAAAGGAACCTCCGCAAATGCGACAAAATGATCGCATTTGCGATCACTGCCCTACCCAGTGTTACTTTGCAAATGCGAAGAAATCTTCGCAATTGCGAAGACTGCATGGCCCAGCTTCTTATCGCAATTGCGATGAAAGCCTCGCAAAAACGGAACCTACAGGGTTCGCAATTGCGATGCCTCATCTCGCAATTGCGAGATCAGAGGCCTGCAATTGGTTCAGTCATACTAGAAAATTTTTCCTAATTTCAAAACACCCTGTAGCCTATCAAAAACTCACCCGAGCCATCGAGGCTCCAAACAAAACATGCACACAAGTCATAAAACATCATAAGAACTTGCTCGTGTGATCAAATCGCCAAAATAGCATCTAAAACTATGAATTTCACACCAAAACACATGAAATTCTTAAGAACACTTGAAATTTCTCTTTTCACAGACATGACTTAAATATTATATTAAACATGTACCGGGCTACGGAACCAAGATACGGGCCCGATACCACCGAGATCAAACATTAATCAATTTCTTTACTCCTCAGAACTTTAGTTTAATGATTTTTAACAAAAATTTATTACTCGGACTAGGGACCTCCGAATTCGATTCCGGGCATACGACCAGGTCTCATATTTTACTACGGACCCACCGGGACCGTCAAAATACGTGTTTGGGTCTGTTTACTTAAAGCGTTGACCGAAGTCAACTAAAATCAACTTTCTAGGCCAAAAATTACTATCTCATCAATTTTCCACATAAAAGATTTTCAGAAACATGCCCGGATTGCGCACGAAAATTGAGGAGGAATAAAATGAGGTTTTGAAGGCCTCGGAATCCGAAGTTGGGTTCTAAAACACAAGGTGACCTTTTGGATCATCACATTCAGCAACATGGTCTCTCATGAACTGCTGCAAAGTTCCTTACTGCTGTATCGTGCTATTTTATGTGACTCAATATTAAGGTATTTTTTGAATAAAAACTAACACGTGCAACAACAACAACAACAACAACCCAGACCGAATATGAAGTATGATAGATTATGACTAATGTACAAACACAATCTCATGCCACCACTACTCCAAACATATCCCTATGCAACTTGCAAATAGGGTCAGAACAATGATGCCAAATGCAGATTAACGAGAAATAGAAAGTGCTACAGTAAGAAGTTAGCTAGCTTATGACTTCAGTAAGATGAATTTGCAACAAAGCACAGCTAATTAGGAGCGCCAAATTTGGTATGTTCCATATCAGTCTCTTCATTCCATTCAGATAAACATGTAGTACAAACATGTAGAGGACGGGAAACAATATTGGATACATACAGTTTTAGAAGGCAATATATATGTAGGTAACTAAATAAATCAGTCATAAAAGAGCAAGAATGCAAATCCCCAGACTAAAAAAGCAGAATCAATAATGTATCATGGTTGGATCACAAATTTGATATTCTACCTTAAAATATAACACGACTAAACCAGAAGAGGATGTTGGAGATCCCAAATCCTTTAAAATTGAAACATGTCAGAATAATTTTCTAGAGGATATAAATAAAAATAATCATAAAATATTTATAAAAAAAAAAAGGCATTATCACTCACTCACAAAAGAATATACTTAAAAGAATTTCATAATTTCCTTATTGAATCATCTGCTTCCCTCCAGTCCCAATAAGTATCATCAAACCCATCCTCCTCTTCCGATGTTTCCACAATTGTATCATGTGAATTTGTGCATGAGATTGAATATCAATGATATCAACGGGTACATCTTCTCTTGACCAACTAATGTCAACGTCAAGTAATCTAGATGAGGAACCAATATCATTATTAGGTTCCCGCCAAAATGTATCTCCAATATTGGGACAGTTCTCTTCCTCCAGATCATACAAATCAACAGGTACTTTACTCCTTGCATAATAAACATCTTTCTCAATTGGATCCTCCACATAAAAAATTTGATAAACTTGTGATTCCAACACAAAAGGGTCATCTGTACTGCATAATCTATTGAAGTACACCCGAGTTAACCCATAATCTCATAAACTTTTCCATTTTTTCATCTCAAATATTGAACAGAGCATATCGATGTGCTTCAAAGCATAACTGCAAATACATGAGAAAAGTATTTTTTTTCTTACTTCCAATTAGATGGCCTGTATTAGGGAATATAGGTGACAAATTTTGAGAGCACTCATCATCCACAGTTTGTTACCTACTAAATTTTGTCTTCACGCCATCATGTAGATATCTCGAACAAAAAGTCAAGCACTCATCGGCCAAAAAACCCCTCTGCTATTGATGCTTCTAGACTAGATTGATTACGTACAAATGCCTGTTAAATTTGTATGCTAGTTGTTAAGCAGTTGATGCTATGTGAAAGACCTAGAAACAAGATAGGAGTTTGAGAACAAGGTGATAACCAAACCGAATGATTAATAGTCGGGGCCTCGAGCTTGTTTATTCAAGGGCCTCGGGGTCGAGTCTGAAGCTCGGGTGGGAGCTATCGGGGGTAATCGATGGGCGATTAACGGTTAAAATAAAATCAATGACGGCTCCTTATGGAAAATAATAAGCAATAAATGATGAACAATAAATAGAACATAAAGAATGTAAGCAATAAATGTAGTAATGAACTCAAGAAAATGTGTTAGAGAGCAGAGAGAACGTTCTTATGTATTTTGTATTGAGCAACAGATGTGTACAAAATGACAAGGATTCCCTTTATATATGAGGGGGAACCCGAAAATAGTACAAAATGCATTGATTACAAAGATATGGGGCCGGTACAGCTAGTTAATGCCATGATGCGGGCTTAGACTAGCCTGACAGACTTTGTCGGCTCTAGCTGCACGCCTTGGGAACTCCCCACTCTCTCCCCGTAAACATCAGTCTGTACTGCTCTGAGGACGAGCGTTGATGGCCCTCGAGGGATGAAGCTCGACCGTGGTTTTGAGCCTTCGAGATGTCGTAACGATGGAAAATTGGACCCTCCAATTTTACTGTATACAGATAGTTCCCGCATTTCTTAAAGTAGACCGATATGAAACGATCTTGATAACAAGCTTTCCCTCCCGCGATGACGTCCTGCTGATCATGCAAGCCTCCGTGATAATTGAGACGTCCCATCATTTCATCTTTCCAGAATCATTCATAGCATTACCGTTTCTTATTCTTCAAAGCAATAATGTCGCCGCTGGTTCAGCTCCCAAGGATGAATTAAATGCGCCTGCCGATACGTCTTTCAAAGACAATAATGGCGCCGTGGTTACGCTGCCGCCCTTCCTATAAATGGGAGCCTCTTGGAACCAACTTTTTATTCAAGTGTCTTCCAATATCTATCCATATTTCTCTTCTCTTCATCCTCATCCATTGTTATCCACCATGTTTGAGGCCCACGGCCTTAAGGTTACATGGCGGCGTTCCCACCAGCCACGCCATAGCCTTTTTCCTGGGCTTTTCCTTGCCGAGCGAGATTACACCGTCTTGTCGCTGTTTTTTGTTGTTGTTATTGTTGCTGCTGTTGTCGTTGGCTCGATACGACGAGGTAGGGGGCCGATTTCTCTCGGCTCGAGAAAATGTTTAGACTCTACTGTCACGCCCCAAAACCGAGGGGCGCGACCGGCACTCGACCGGGTAGCCACGGTCAAGCGGACCTGGGTGCCTTTCCTATCCCACGTGCTACCCCATGTTTTCATTACTCATTAATCAAAGGGAATGGCCATTTATAATTAAAACACCTTTTTACAAATTACACATAACATACATGGTTACTTAGCGTGGTTTACAAGTTATACTGCCCATATACAAAATACATAAGTACATAACCCACGTTTCTTGTCTACGGAGCCTCTAAGGATACAAAAGTGTTTTATAATACTTGCCGGTAACAAGGCTCCAATTATACCTTTCACAAATACCAAAAAATAAGACTCCGGGAAGAAAAGCGGCATGAGCCACACAGGGCCCCGAGAGGAAAGGGGCTCACCAATTCAGCTGACGGGAAGTGAAGGAGTGCTACTGTCGGTGGACTGGAGTACCTGCTATAGATCCAACTACAATCATAACACGAATGTAGCGCCCCCAGGAAAAGGGACGTCAGTACATTTGAATTGTACTAGTATGTATGAACAAACTTTACCCCAAGTAGAATCAATCAATACACAGATAACAAACAGTAATAGAATCAACAATCAAATGCACATGAAAGGAACAACCAAAGCCAAACAAGTTTCACAATCTCTCCTTTCTCTTTTCAACATTATTTCATCACATTAATGATTTCACAACTTTCTCATATTTTCATTTCAATAGTGATTATGATCACTTTTCCACCCTTATTACCTCGGCCACCCTTATTACCTCGGCCACCCTTATTACCTCGGCCACTCTTATTACCACAACACACACCTTATTACTTCGTGTTGCGGCGCGCAACCCGATCCCACTGAACAATCACATTTCACACAACAACAATAACAAATCACATTTCACACAACAACAACAGGAAGTCACAAAGAATTTTCATAACCATCAATACCATTTCCATCATATACAACAGCCCACATACAATTTAAGTCACAACGATAATTGCCCACGACAAGTCACATATGATATTACCACAGTTGTTTCAATTACATCAATTACAATTTCTTTCTATCATTTGTTACACAGCTCTTACCACATAAACCCCTTCACACACACACACATGGTTTGATGCCATTTACTTACACCATTATATCGGGAGACTTAACCAACAACGTTCAAGGCATATCAATCACAAGAGTTCACAAATAGTCCACATAGGTAACACATACCAAATAATCGTACATCAAACAAGGTGACTTTACAAAGGTTAAAGTTAGCCATACATACCTGGAGTCGAATTTTCCCCTTTTACTTCTACTTCGGCTCACCAACAGCCTAGTACCGACAATCTAGTTCACAAGTTAACACATATATCTTAGAATTGAAGTTCACAATTACTACCCGAACTTATTTAGGTTATCAACCGCCCCTGTTGCAAATTTATACTCCTATTCAATTCTTTTTACTAGATTTTAGGTATTAAAGAACATGCATGTAGGTTTTCAACTTTTATTTTCAAGAATCAATGCATAAGAATCCCCTTTTTGTTTAAATCTGAAAACCAATGAAAAGGGTTGGGGATTTTACCTGCAAGAACGAAGATGAAGATAATTACTCGAAATTCCCGGGCTTGGGTGACTTTGAAAATTCAAATTGATGAAGATAAAACTTTCTCTCTCAAGAACCCTCTCTTCCCTTTCTCTAGTTTTGTTTAGAAAATGTGCTAAAATGAGGGGTTGGGGTGTTTTATTGAAGAAGGGGTCGGGTTTAAAATATAGAAAAGTAGGAGCCCGAGTCAGGTATGCGATCGCATTTGCGATCGCAAAGTGGAAATGCGGCCCGCAGAATGGACCGCAAAAGTGCTCCCAAAATCTGATCATTCTGTCTGGGTTTGCGGAAGAAATGCGGTCCGCATACAGCACCGCATAACTGCCTTTTACAAAATTCCAAAATGATTATGCGACGACTATGCGGTCCGCATATCAGTTATGCGATCGCATAATGGACCGCATTTTTACCTCAAATTTGACTAACACACTGACTCACTTTGCGATAGAAATGCGGTCCGCATACTTGATTTGCGACCGCATTCTGGACCGCATAATAGCACTTTTCTGGAAAACTTTGATTCTTGATTTTTAAATGCTTAGATCAGTACAAATGGTCCGAACCGCGGTGAGCTCGCTGCGAATAATTTTACACATTCCTAACACATACTCGGAGCTGGGCACTACGAGCTACTAGGTTTTGAGTACAAATTTCACGGGGACTTACATCTACACTGCTGCTCAGGGGGGTGTTCAGACTTTACACCACTGCTCACCTCCCCCGACTACCTGGTGCGGCGCCTCACTCCTTTTGCTTTCCATGGAGTGAGGTAGTACTATCTTCTTTACTGGTATGTTCTAATTTCAATTCAAGTCCCAAAACAATATGCTTCTCCTATTACTTCAATTTGTCATGTTTCTAATATGCTTCAATCTATGGTTTTGTTGCTCAACATGCAATTAACATGTCTACTTTACCGTCTTCTTTACTTCATGCTTCTGAATAAACCCCCTTTGGATTAGTCTACTCTTGAATCCCCATTCTAGTGTACCCCATTGTGACTATGTTTCTCTGATCCCTGGCATGCACCTTCCTGTGTAAAGTAGTTGGCTATCCTAAATCTGTTTGATTTTGTATTACCCTGAAGTTCATGTTGCACTTTAAAAGCCCTGACCCCTTTCAAGGCACCTCTGATTCTGTACCTCTGTGCATCTGTGTTTACTGTGTGCCTTGTACTTACCCCAAATCCCCATTACCCCTGAGTAGATGTGTGTACTTGTTTGATCCATGTATTGAAGTGCCGATGAACCTCTTCTGGATCTGTATTTCGTTTGATTGATTGTTAGTCACCTTACCCTTTTTCAAATTGTCTTATTTAATAACTCCTTATATTGTTTTACAAAACTATTACAAACAAGTCTCTTTTCAAACTGTTTTCCTGCTTAAATCTTTTCAAAACTATGTCAAGCACTCTCACTCTACTCTTAGACCACTAAGTTCTGCCCCTTTTGTGTGAGCCTTGCTTTGGGACCCCTGAGCTCCCTCTGAACTTGGACACACAAAGGCTGGCCTTTCCACATTGCACTTACTCTGTCTTGGCTAGGAAATCTGGGTGTGAGCACTGCTCGGGATCCCTTGAGGTCCTTAGGGAACTCTGACACACCCGGATATGAGAATGGCTAAGAATCGTGGCATTTGAGGCATTCTGGAGATTTCGGGCCTATTAGTAGGCTCCCTATAGCATAACTTTTTTTCCTTTCTTATTTCAATTGTGTAATTTATGCAAATGGTTTGTAATAACTATTGTAAACAACTCCGGGAATGGATAGTGGAAAGGGAAGGGGTGACTATGCATGCTTTAGCTATTAAAAGGGTAGAAAACATGTTATTAGGTTTATATTCCTGCTTGCGCAATAAAAATCATGCTTAGGACTCATTTCATGCATTAGAGATCATGTTCCCTAGGACTTACACTTACTGTTTCAGCATGTCCATTTCGCTATCATATCACTTAGAAAATCCTGTGTTAAATGTGTTAATAACCGGTGTTTTCTGTGATGTTCCTACTGCCATACACACTTAGAGATCCTGTTTTAAGGCTAAACAACACTAACAAACACATAATCCCTGCATATTCTGGAAATCATGTTCAAACGATGTAATATTTGTGCATATAGAAATCCTGCTTAGGATTCTGCATCTCTGCGCATTAGATACCATGTCTTTAAGATTTTATATTCGCTTACGCGTGCTAAGGCCAACTATGAATGCACAAAAAGGGGATAAAACAATTTTACTTAGTTCATACATTTAACTGGTGATAATTCTATGTGCTGAACACCTAGAATAACATGTTTAAACAACCTGTTTTCAATTAGTTTTCCTTACTTCTGATGATTGGTAAACTATCTCAGACCTAAGCAAGCCTTAGGCAACCGAGCTGTTAAAATTGGAAATCTGCCTTCTTGTGCATGCTGCCTAATTCTCGACAAGTTTTAAAATCAGTAGGCAAACTGATTAGGCCTTTTTGAGTAATACAACAAATCGGCTATCTGCTTACCTTCTAAAAAACACCTAGAGGTCATGCCTTAGGAATCTGAATACTGCCCTTAACTGTGCTTGAGTCGTGCTGCTTATGTGTTTGTTTGAGGAGGAAACTATGAGCCTTTTAATTGCTCCCATTTTGTGTGAAAGTCCTAAATGTTTTGACTGTCGCCTTAGAATTTTTGCCTTTTTAAAACCTTAGGCGTACGTCTAGAACCATATATAGGTAGAGGTCCTAACTCCCTCCAGCACCATTAAGAAGGGACGGGTAGCAGCATGCGATAGGAATCCGAGACCAACGTTCGCTTTGCATGACGAATAAGAGGACGGGAAGGGTAGACATGGATATGATGACCGGTGCGCTAATGCCACGCGTAGCCCCTTTCTAAGGAGTGATTACCGGGCATTGTACTGATGTGATCCTATAGGCTAACCAACCTAGGACACCCCTTTACGTTCGCAAATATGCTTAGATTGTACTTCTTTTTCTAGCTTTTCATTAACTGTTTTTTTTCAAACATCTGTGTACTTAATTTTAAATCCCCTACCATTTGAGCCATACTTGATTATTTGCTAAATTGTACAAATCCACAAAAACTATTTGGCCGAGAACCACACTAGTGGATCTAGAGGGGTGCCTAACACCTTCCCCTTAGGATAATTTCAAGCCCTTACCCTGTCTCTAGTTACCAAACGTAGTTATAAATGAACCCTGTAGGTGCCCTAATGCACCTTAAATTGTTAGGTGGCGACTCTTCAAAAAATGCAAACCCATTTTCCAAAAGGAACAAGTTGTCTCAACCAAAATGTCATGAACCCGATTTCGCGAGAAAAAGGGGGGCGCGACATAAACTGCTTGATGTAATGCTTCTAACAAAAACAACCCCTAGTATACTTTAGATAGATAAGAAAAAATCACCAACCCACTTTACTGACCATTAGTAAGGAATTTATAAAATCAGCAGGAAACAAAATCTGCATTCATAAAATCAGCAATAGAAAGGAATCTGCATTCATAAATTCAGCAGGTAAAAACACAGAACTAAAAACACAGGACTACAACATGAATTAAACACAGAACTCAAAAGACTACAACATGAATTAAGAACCTTTTTGCCAAGAACTAAAAAACACAGTAAAAACGTATAGCAATGGTAACAAAACAGTGAAAATGACCAAAAGAAGAGAGAAAATTCCAAGCCTATGGTGATTTTGGGCTTCTTTGATACGAGCACAAATCTTATTTTAGAATTTGGGGATTTGGGGAAGGCTAGAAACTGTCCTTGAAGAAGTGGGTATCTGAGTTCATTCGATTTGTAACCAACGAAATTTTGGAGAAGTGCCGAAAAGACCGACGGAAAATGGTGAACAGCAACCACGTTTTGGGCTTTGGGAACTCTAGGGTTTTATGATTATGCTGGTTCAATGAAGCGGTATTTGCATAGATATTGAGAGAGTTAAAGTGACAAACTAAATTTGAAACTCGGCCAAGAGAGGATTTAGTAAATCACTCGGCGATTAGAGGCAAAAAGAAAAGGAATCAGAGAGGGGAGTTTGGATGTATCGATACATTGGAGATGGAGGTGAGGTTTACTGTATTTACTGTATTAAAATTAGTTAAAAAATATAAAATGACAGGTCACTTGGCGTGCCAGTAAATTTTAGCGGAAAAAGAATGAGGGTGAATTAATAACCGTCCCTATAGAAATTTTTTTCCCAAAACCATTGCCATATACATGTCTATTAGGACGGTTTACAAATCTAGAAATTTTTTTCCCAAAACCATTGCCAATATACATGTCTATTAGGACGGTTTACAAATTCTTTGCGAAACATGTCTCTATGGAAATGATTTTCTTACAATTGCAACGGTTTGATGTCGAAAGTGTGTTGATACCACCCAAATTCTATTGTAACGGTTGTAACCATTACTATGTCTTCTCTATGGCAACGGTTCACAAACCGTTGCCAAAGTAACTGTTCCCGTAGGCCAATATTCTTGTAGTTTGTACAATAGAAGCTAACTCCAAATCATGCGCTAGATAGTTCATCTCATGGGGATTCAGCTGGCATGACGCATAGGCAATCACCCTACCGTCCTGCGTCAATACACATCACAGACTAACCCTTGAAACATAACAATAAACTTTGTACGACCCAGATTCTGAGGGTAGTACCAAAACTGGAGTCGTAGTCAATGCTATCTTGAGCTTCTGGAAGCTCTCCCCATACTCGCTTGACAACCTAAATAGTGTTCCCTTCGGAGTCAAATTAATTAATAGGTCTGCAGTAGATGAAAACCGCTCATAGCGGCGATAATACCAGCCATGCCTAAGAAACTCGTGGTCGTAGTAGAGGTAAAAGGTCTGGTCTAACATTGAAGTACCTCAATATTCTTCGGGTCCACCTTAATCCCATCATTTGATACCACATGGCCCAAAAATGCCATCGATTGCAGCCGTAACTCACACTTGGAGGACTTAGCATAAATCTCCTTCTCCCTCAAAACCCGAAGCGCAGTCCTCAAATGCTACTTGTGCTCCTTAGCACTATGGGAGTACACCAAGATATCATCAATGAACACAACGGCAAAAGTATCCAAATATGGTCGGAACACATTATTCAATCAAATTCATGATGGCTGTTGGGGCTTTAGTCAGACCAAAAGGCATCACCAAAAAGTCATCATGCCTATAACCAGTCCTGAAAGCCGTCTTGGAAATGTCTAAAGCCCTAATCTTCAACTAGTGATACCCCGATCTCAAGTCAATCTTCAATATAACTCTTAGCACCCTGAAGCTATTCAAATAAGTCATCAATGCGAGGCAGTTAATACCTGTTCTTGATGTTAACCTTGTTCAATTTCCTGTAGTCAATACACAACCTCATGGAACCATCCTTCTTATTCACAAACAACACTGGTGCACCCCACGTTGAAACACTAGGATTGATGAACCCCTTATCTAGATACACTTGCAACTGTTCTTTCAATTCCTTCAACTGTGCTGGAGCGATGCGATACTGCAGAATAGATATGGGCTGAGTGCCCAGCACCAAGTCAATACCAAAGTCAATATCCCTAAAGGGGGAGGGGGGCATGCCAGTAGGTCTACTAGAAACACATCTAGAAACTCCCTCACTACCAGAGCTGACTCAACGGTAGGAGTATCATCACTAACATTCCTTACAAAGGCTAAGTACGCCAAACACACCTTCTCAACCATCCGCCGAGCCTTCATAAATGAAATCACCCAACTAGAAGTATAACCAAGAGAATCCTTCCATTCCAACCTTGGTAACCCCGACATAGCCAACAACACGGTCTTAGTGTGACAATGAAGAATAGCATGATACAGAGATAACCAGTCCATACCAAAGATCACATCAAAATCCACCGTACTAAGAAACAAGAGATCAACACTAGTCTTGTAGCCTCTAATAGTAACCAAAAAAGACTGATACACACGATCCACCATAATAGAGTCACCAACCGATGTATGTACTTGAACAGGAATTTCTAGAGAACTACTAGGAAAATCCATAACGATGAAAAGTACGATGACATATAGGAATACGTAGAACTAGGATCAAATAGAGCCGATGCATCTCTATGACAGTCTGAAACAATACTTGTAATGACCGCAATAGCGGGCTCCACCTCGGGTCTACACAGAAATCTATAACAGTGGGCCTCACCTCCGCCTGAGTGACCTCTGCCACTGGGATGACCCCTGACTTCCCGAGATACCCCTTTAGCTGGTAGGGCTGATGGCGTAATGACTGAACTAGAGTCACTTCCTGAAAACCTTGATGTGTTGCACCTCTACCACGCCTGGGGTAATCCTTCTTTATAAGCCCTACCTCTCCACACTCTAGACGACCTTGAGCTAAAAATTGCTGCTAAATCTAAGGCTACTTTTGATAACCTGAGTACCCATTGGAAGAACCTTGGGTAGTAGGAGCACGGTAGGAGCTAGCTGATGGTAATGCACTGAATGGAGACTAAAATAGATATCCACGAGCGAGCAGGTAAGCTGAAGGTACTGGTAAGCTAGGATGGCCTCTTCTAGAATGATCACTACCTCCAGCAGAGGTACCAATGAAACTACCTGAATACCGGGGCTTCTTGCTCCTCGCCACCAAATCCTCTCTTACCTGACCCCAAATGCAATTAATCTTGCGTGGTATGTCCACAACCCGAACGAATGTAGTGCCAGTCTCTGTCTCTCTATCCATAGAAATCTTGATACCAAAATTCAACCCCTCTCCTTATCGACTTCTCAACCTTGGTGGGGATCAGGAAAGTAGCATGACAAGATAACTTTTTGAATCTTATCTCATACTCTGTCACAGACATGCGACCCTGCTGAAGGTGCTCGAATTGACACACATTTCCTCCATCTACGTAAGGGGAATGAACTTCTCTAAGAAGAGATGTGAGAACTGACTCCAAGTGAGCGTAAGTGACCATGCTAGTCTACTACGCTTATATGACTGCCAACCACCTCTTGGCTGGCCCCTGAAGCTGACAAGTAGTGAATGCGAACCCATTTGACTCTACCAATCCAAGATTCTATAGAATCTCTTAACACCCATTAAAGAAATCGTGTGCATCTGCCAAAGGATCACCATCATAACATTGAGGACCCATCTTCCTGAACTGATCGAACCTCTTCTACTCTTCCCCAAACACAACAGCCTCCACTACAGGCCTAACAAAAACCATGGGAGCATGTCCCCTAATCTGTACTATTCCTGGCATCTAATAACCAATTGCAACCTGCTGAAAAGTGTAAGTAGCGGGAGTATGTACCCTTTCCCTGGTTTGAGAAGTAGCTAGTGCCATAGAGAGTACTCTGGTCTGTGCCAAACCCTCCACAAGACCAACCAAGAAAACAATGGTATCCAGAATTACTAGGGTAGTAATAAACCCCTCTAAAACCTGAGCTGGTCAAACTGGCTCACCCCGATCAAACACATGCTCCTCAACCGGAGGTACTAGTGGCTCCACGATGGTTGTCCTAGAAGGGGCTCTAATTTTAGTGCGGGCCCTGCCTCTTCCTCAACCGTGACTTCTCATAGCCCTAGCCTGAGGGTCTGGTGACTGCCCAACTGCTCCCGATGAACGTGTTCTCACCATCTGCAAGAGAATAGAAAGACAAACATTCAAACTTTGGGTCAATAAATCGAACGGTAACAAATGAAAGAAATGTAGTTCCCTAGCATAGTGTAGCCTCTCGAAGATAAGTACAGACGTTTCCATACCGATCCACAAGACTCTACTAGACCGCTCGTAAATCATCAGACCTGCACAACCTAGGGCTCTAATACCAAGTTTTCATAACCCAATATCCCACCTCAAAGCCTTAACGACGCCTAGCTAGACTTGCTAAGCGCACCAACTCACACACAACAAGTAAATTACGTTCTCATTTTTTAACAAAAATGTATAACAATAAAGGATAGAAATAGTCTCAAACTAGTAATAGTATATGATAAGACCCAAGCACAAGGTAAACACTACCAATACAATACTACACAAGCAAATTATGGTAATGATATCAAATATATATACAAAACAAGTGTCTGATATGCAAAAAACAGGAACAATAAAGGGACTCGGACTCAGGAACTACGAAGTAGTCCATGAAGTGCAGCTCATCCTAAGTCTGCATGAATATTCACAGCTCAATCAGGAAGCTCTTCTACGACCCACCTGATGATCTACACAAAAAGATGTGCAGAAGTGTAGTATGAGTACACCACAATCGGTACCCAATACGAATCAAGTCTAACCTCGATGAAGTAGTGGTGAGGCTAGATGCTTCAAAATACTTATAGCACATGTATAATGTCATGATCCAAATCCCAGTGGAGCTACAATGGCACCTAACAGTGCTTTCTAGGCAAGCCAACAATTTCACAATACCATCGTCAATAAAACAACATTTAATAAACTCAAAAGTGGAAATATCATGATATGTCTAAGAAAACAACGGTAATACTACCACAACCATCCCAAATGATCTGGTGTTAACGAGTATAGGAGACTACTGTATATCTAAAAACAAAGCAAAATCCTTAATACAATTGTCTGGACAATATAATAGTAACAATAAAAGTAAATATAAGAGAACTTCAAGGTCAGCGGACGACATACCAGCTACCTCGTAGTCACCCTAAAGCTGGTAACAACACAACACTAGAAATCAACTCGTTCAGAAGTACCTAGATATGCACACGAAGTGCAGAGTGTAGTATGATTACAATTGACCTCATCTACTCAATAAGTAACAAACCTAACCTTGGGTTGAAAGCGGTGATGAGCTCAGAAGAAACAGTCATAGACCAATACTAAAAACCAATAACAACTCAGATTATAAGAAAACAATATACTTAGATAACTTAATGATATCATGTTTAGCTCGTTCACATTTAAGGACTTTAGACATGCTTTTCAAGTATAATAATTAAAGCCAAACACGGATAAAAACGTTACCTTTACCAGCTAGCATTAGGAAAGTACATCTCTATGCCTAGATGTCGAATATACATGTCAAAACAATAATATCATACTGAAACTGTCAAGAATAATCACACAACAACACTTAGCACTATAGGGTGCCTAGCATATATGCCCGTTACCAAAGCACGTATATATAATATTGTGCATGCGCCCACTACTAACATGTCAGACTCCGGAAGGGCGGATCCTGCCCAAGCGCTATTCATAATCACATAGCACGAAATAGTGGGGCCTGGTGCATGCGTCGCCCCAAAACAATAATAGTTAGACCAATATGAGCCTGGCGTATGCGTCACCTAAAAATAAATGTAAAATCGGCTCTATGGCCCAAGTTTAGTCATCAACCACTCAAGTCTCAACTAATCACATCTAATAATTCAACATTGTTACACATAAGAGGCATCGACAACATGTGAGGAATCAAATAAGAATGTGCTAAGAAAAAGATATCATACACAAATATTGCATCATGACTAAGAGTATGTGTGCAATCAATGCAAATAGCTCATAAACAACAAGAATATCCCTATAATGTCCCAAATAATAGCACATAGCCTAGACATGATTTCTAACATGAATCGTAACTCAAATAATCATACAGGTTTAGAAACACGGATATAACAAGGCATGCTAGCAAAACATATCCCATAATAGTCTAAAAGCCACCTCTAATCATGAGCACTCTGGTGCACTCTCACACACCCATCACCTAGCTCGTACATCACCCCAAAACCTCTCATATAACATAGTTCCCAGGGTTAAATACCCTCGAATCCAAGTTTAGATATGTTACTTACCTCAAAATTCGTAGATCAGTACTCCAAAAATCCCTTACCACGCGAATCGGCCTCCGAGCGACATGAATCTAGTCAAAGAAACTCAATATCATCAATAAAATCCACGGAAATTATTCCACATGATAAATCTAATGTCTTGAATAAAAAGTGCAAAGTCAACCTAAAAATTCAACTCCGGGCTTACACCCCGGAACCCGATAAAATTCACATATTCCGAACACCCATTCAAATACGAGTCCAACCATACTAATTTCATCCAATTCCAACTAAAATCAACCCTCAAATAAACAAATCTCACTCTCCAACAACATAGTCTAAAATCCCCAAAGTTCACCTTAAATTCACATAAACTAGGTATAATAAGCTAATCAACATGTATCAACAAAAGTGATTAAACTTAACTTACCTCTTCAATTGCAGCAAAAACTCTCCTAAAAATCGCCCTTTGCCGACCTCCACAACTCCCAAAGTGAGAAAAACAATGAAACCCATCGAATATAAACTCCGCCAATGATTCCACATCTGCGGTCCAAACATCGCATCTGCGAATTCCCTTCAACATCTGTCCTTCCGCATTTTCGACCATCCTTTACATCTACGAGTCCTCTTTTGCAGACTCCTTCCGCACCTACGCAAGAGCTTTTGCACACACCCATCTACATGTGCGGACCTCCTTTACTAGTCTCACCCTTGCTCCCACGATCCAAATGGCCTATGTACGGCTCCGCATCTTCGGCTCTAAGTTCGTATATGTAGACCCATCCACATTCGCTTCTGTGACCAATAGGCCGCTTCTACGACCTCGCACCTATGGCCATTTTCTAGCAGGTGCAAGTGCACCAGAACTTCAAAACTTTAGCAACTCCTCAAAGTCTAAAAATGATCTGCCAACAATCAGAAATACCCCCTAGGCCCCAGGACCTCAATCAAACATACCATCAAGTCCTAAAACAAAATCTGAACCTGTTCGAAGCTTCAAATCCGGTCAAACAACATCACAATAACAAATTGCACCCCAATTCAAGCCTAATGAAACTAATGATCTTTAAACTTCTAAAACTCATGTCGAATCGCATCAAACCAACCTGGAATGACCTCAAATTTTGCACACAAGTCCCTTTATGAGACAATGGTCCTATTAAAACTCCCGAAATAAAAATTCGAACCTAATATCAACAAAGTCAACTCTCGGTCAAACCTATCAACCTTCCAAACCTTCAACATTTCAACTTTCGCCAAAAATCATCACATCAATCTACAAACCTCCAGATCAAAATCCGGACATACGCCTAAGTCTCCCGACATACGCCTAAGTCCAAAATCACCATACGATGCTGTTGGAACTATCAAAACTCTATTCCGGAGTCATCTACAAAAAAATTAAACTCTTGCCGACTCTTTCAACAAAGCTCCAACCTTGAGTCAAAGTGTCCCAATTCACTGTAAAACTTCCCTAAAACCAAACCAACCACCCCGGCAAGTCACATAACTACAATCACACATAAGTAAGGCATCAAATAAGGGAAACGAGGCTAAAATACACAAAATGACTGGTTGGGTCGTTACATTCTCCTGCTCGGTCTCCCATGTACCCTCCTTGACTGGCTGAACCCTCCAATGCACCTTCAACGAATCTATGTTCTTCGACCTCAACTTTCAAACTTACCGATCAAAAATGGCCACTGGCTCTACATCATAGCTCAAGTCCCCATCTAGCTATAGCATGCTAAAATCCAAAACATGTGACGGATCACCATAATGCTTTCAAAAATCGAAACATGAAATACTGGGTGGACAACTGATAGACTATGTGGCAAGGAAAGTCTGTTGGCCACCTCTCCAACCCTCTCAAACACCTGAAAAGGACAACTATACCTGGGTCTCAACTTACCCTTCTTCCCGAATCTAATCACACCCTTCATATGTGAAACTTTGAGTAGAACCTTCTCAACCACCATCTATGCAACACACGAGCCTTACTGTCCGAATAACTTTTCATCCTGGACTGTGCTATAAAAAGTCTCTCCTAATCACCTCACCTTTTCCAAGGAATCACACACCAAATCAGTGCCCAACAGGCCTAGCCTCCCTAGGCTCAAACCAACCAACCGGAGAAGGACATCTCCTCATATATAAGGCCTCATAAGGAGCCATTTGGATACTCGATTGAAAGTTGTAGTTGTAGGCAAACTCTGCTAATAGAAGAAACTAATCCCATGAATATCTGGAATCAATAACATAGGAACTTAGCATGTCCTGCAAGATGTCACTAGTGCACTTGGATTGACCATCCGTCTAGGGATGAAATGTTGTACTCAGCTCTACCCGTATGCCCAACTCTCGCTGCACCGCTCTCCAATGCTACAACGCAAACTGAGTGCCTTGATCCGATATGATAGAAACGGGAACACAACGAACGCGAACAACCTCACGAGTGTAAATTTGTGCCAGGCACTCGAAGAGTAGCTAGTCACAATTGGAATGAAATGTGCAGACTTTGTCAGTCAATCCACAATAACAAATACCACATCAAATTTCCTCAAGGCCCGTGGAAGTGGAACTACCAAATCCATCATGATATGCTCCCACTTCCGCTTTAATATTTCAAGCCTCTGAAGCAAACCACTTGGTCTTTGATGCTTGTACTTCACCTGCCGAGCAACATACTCAACAATATCTTTCTTCATCCTATGCCATCAATAGTGCTGCCTCAAACCCTGATACATCTTCGCGGCACCCAGATGGATGGAATATCGCAAACTATGGGCCTCCTCAAGTATCAACTCTCGCAATCCATCCACATTTGGAACACAAATCCGACCCTGCATCCTTAATACCCTATTATCTCCGATAGTAACCTCCTTATCAATATCGTACTGCATTGTTTCCTTCAGGAAAAGCAAGTGGGGATCATCATACTGATGCGCCTTGATGCACTCAAATAAAGAAGGCTGTGAAACCACGTAAGCAAGAACCCGACTAGGCTTTGAAATATCTAACCTTACAAATTGATTGGCCAAATCCTAAACATCCAATGCCAACGGTCTCCCCTAACTAGAATATATGAAAGACCCATGCTCTTAGCATTCTACTCAAGGCAACGACCACCGTATTAGCCTTCCCGGATGATAATGAATGGTGATATCATAGTCCTTTAGTAGCTCTAACCAACTTAGTAGCCTCAAGTTAAGATCCTTTTGCTTGAACAAGTGTTTTAGACTCCTGTGATCACCTCACAAGACAAGCCGTAGACATAGTGCTTCCAAGTCTTTAATGCTTGAAAAGTGCCTGCCAACTTCAAAATATGTACAGGGTAGTTCTTCTCATCAGGGTTCAACTAACGCGAAGCATAAGCAATCACTCTAACTTCCTACATCAACACGCATCTAGTGCCAATCCGTGAAGCAGCACAATAAATAGTATAAGAACCCGATCCCGAAGGCAAAACTAGAACTAGGGTTGTCGTCAAGGTAGTATTGAACTTCTGAAAGCTCTCCGACACTCCTCAGACCTCCTGAATGCAGCACCCTTCTGGGTCAACCTGGTCAAATGTGCGGTAATGGACGAGAAACCCTCCATAAAACGGTGATAATTCCTCTAAACAAAGGAAACTCTCAATCTCAGTAGCAGAACACGGTCTGAGCCAACTTTAAGCTGCCTCAATCTTCTTCCGATATACATTTATCCCCTCCCTGGACACCACGTGCCCGAAAAAAGCCACTGAATCAAGCCAAAGCTCATACTTGGAGAATTAGCATATAGCTTCTTCTCCCTCAAAGTCTGGAGCACGGTCTTCAGATGCTGCTCATGATCATCCAGGCTACGTGAATACATCAATATATCATCAATGAAAACTATGAAGAAAAAATCTAGATAGGACTAAAATACACTATTCATCTAGTGTATAAAGGATCCTAGGGCATTGGCTAGCCCAAAAGACATCACTAGAAACTAATTGGGACCATAGCGCGTCGTTAAAGCCATCTTCGGAATATCTAAATCCTACATCAGCAACTAATGATACGCCGATTTCAAATTACTGTTCGCGAACACTCTAGCACCATGAAGCTGGTCAAATAAGTCATCACTACATGGTAGTGGGTGCTTGTTCTTAATATTAACCTTGTTCAACTGCATAGAGACAATACATATCCTCATAGTACCATCTCTCTTAATCACTAATAGAACCAGTGCACCCCAAGGTGACATACTACGCCTAGAGAATCCTTTATCAAGTAGCTCCTACAATTGTTCCCTTCAACTCCTTCTACTCTATAGGTGCCATGCGATACGGTGAAATAGAGAGTGGGATGAGTGCCCGACACTAAGTCAATACCAAAATCAAATACTCCCTAGTCGGGTGGTACTGCCCAGTA
>NW_017674329.1:93822-100869 GCF_001879085.1 Nicotiana attenuata | reverse complement strand
GAAATATAGAGTCTGGCAAATGTTTTGGGGGGGAAGGTAGGGGTTCTGCCTACTATACTTGGGGATGCCTTTGGGAGCCAAGAGCAAATCAAAAGGAATATGGAATAATGTGTTGGAAAGATGTGAAAAGAAATTGTCTAACTGGAAGAATCAGTATTTGTCAATGGGAGGAGGCTGATTTTGATCAATTCTGTTTTGGATGCCATGCCTACATACATGATGTCTTTATTTCCAATGCCAGCTAGTGTAGTGAACAGAATTGATGCCCTTAGAAGAAACTTTCTATGGGAAGGTAACTGTGACAAAAAGAAGTTTCACCTGGTTAAGTGGGGTGATCTAATTACAAGCAAAAAATCAGGGGGGTTGGGGATCAAAAATCTGAAAGTGCAGAATCAAAGTCTGATGCTGAAGTGGTTGTGGAAAATTGCAGCAGATGAGCAATCTCTGTGGACAGAAGTGATTAGGGAAAAATATGGAAAGGAAGGAAGCTGGACAACCAAGACAGTAAGAAGACCATATGGAGTCAGTCTGTGGAGATCAATTAGGAACTTATGGCCAAAACTAATCAACAAGGCAAAGTTCAAAGTTGGTAATGGTAGAAAGATTTCACTATGGGAGGACAATTGGCTAGGCCAAGGATCTCTGAAGGGACTATTCCCGGATATTTTCAATTTGTGTCAACAACAGAATGCTACTATAGAAGAGGTGTGGTCAAACCAAGGATGGAATCTCACATTCAGAAGACTGTTAAATGATTGGGAGATTGACAGAGTTATGGAATTCTACAGTTCTCTGCAGCAGTTCAGTGGCATTATCTCAAACCAAGTTCGAGACATGATCAAATGGCAAGGCAATAGTCAAGGGAAGTTCTCAGTTAAAGATGCTTACAAGTTGTTCAATCAGTCCAATAATCAGGTGGAATGTTGGCCATGGAAGATGATTTGGAAAGTAAAAATACCACATAAGGTGGCATGCTTCACATGGCTACCGGCAAGAGAAGCAGTTCTAACTCATGACAATCTAACTAGAAGAGGTTTTCAATTGTGCTCCAAATGTTATCTATGTGAAGAGGAGGCAGAGACAATTCACCATCTCTTTTTGCACTGCAAGTTCACCTCTCAGATATGGAGAATCTTCATCAGTCTGAGGGGAATTCAATGGGCAATGCCAGGAAGAGTCCTTGATATTCTGGCAAGCTGGAGTAAAATGGGCACACCTTGTAGAGAAAAAGAGAGATGGAGAATTGTCCCAGCATGCATATGGTGGACAGTTTGGGAAGAAAGGAATCAAAGATGCTTTGAAGATAAGTCTAGCAGCATTCAGAAGATTAAGATGAAATGTCTAGCTCTTTTTTATTTTTGGTGTAAAGGTCAGCTTTTGGAGGATCATGAATCCATTTTAGATGTTTTAGAGTCCTTATAAGAAGAAGAAGAAGGACTAGGAGTGCCTAATTTTTGCTAGGGCATCCTTTTTTTGTAATTATGGGGGACTTCACAATTTTAGTGAAGTCTTATATCAATATACAACTATGTTATCTTTTTCAAAAAAACAAAATAACTGAATTAAGACAACCGAATGAATATTATCGCATTCTTTTATAAGTAACAGCTTATTAAATTTCTAGGGAGAAAATTAACACATAAGAGAAACATACTACACAAGGCGATCTGAATTTAAGAGCAGCAATAAAGTTAAAGATAAAGATACTTGCCTTTGTAACTACATAATCTATGGATGGCTCAAAGCTAGCTGGAGTCTTCTTTGTGATATCGTTAGGAATCTGATCCAGAGAGTATCCCACTGATAGCTTAGCAGCCATCTTAGCTATTGGAAAGCCAGTAGCTTTTGAGGCTAAAGCTGAAGACCTTGAAACTCTGGGATTCATTTCAATTACCATGACTTCCCCATCAACTGGATTTACAGCAAACTGTACATTAGAACCACCACACTCAACTCCGATTTCCCTGATGATGGCAATTGAATAATCCCTAAGTCGTTGGTACTCTTTATCTGTCAAAGTCTGAGCAGGAGCCACAGTGATGGAGTCCCCCGTATGAACTCCCATAGGATCAATATTCTCAATTGAACAAATGATAACCACATTGTCAGCCAAGTCCCTCATAACCTCAAGCTCGTATTCTTTCCAACCTAACAAAGACTTCTCAACCAAAACCTGTGATGTCAAACTAGCTGCTAACCCCGACTTACATATCGCCTCGAATTCCTCCCTGTTATAAGCAATTCCACCACCAGTCCCACCTAATGTGAAAGCTGGCCTTATAATCAATGGGAACTCCCCGATTTCACTGGCTATCTCGATACACTCCTCCAAAGTATTGCCAATGCCTGAAGGTGGAGTCTTTATCCCAATATTCTTCATTGCCTGCTTAAACAAATCCCTATCCTCCGCCTTCTTTATGGCACCAAGCTTCGCCCCAATCAACTCAACCCCATACTTATCGAGCACCCCACTCTCCGCCAACGCTACAGCTAAATTAAGAGCAGTTTGGCCACCCATTGTGGGCAACAATGCATCAGGCCTCTCTTTCTCTAAGACTTGCTCCACAAGTTCAGGTGTCATTGGCTCAATATAAGTCCTGTCCGCCATCTCGGGGTCGGTCATAATCGTTGCAGGGTTCGAATTAATCAGTATAACCTCATACCCTTCTTCCCTAAGAGCCTTACAAGCTTGAGTACCAGAATAATCAAACTCACAAGCTTGTCCTATCACTATTGGCCCTGCACCCAGTATCAAAATCTTCTTTATATCTGTTCTTTTCCCCAATCTCCGCTTTTGAACCACAGAATCACTATTGGGTGGGCTTTGCTCATTGACAATCGAAAAATTCACCCTTTTGCGCAAATGGGTGTGACCCAAAACGGATGGCCGAGATTGGAGGTGCAGAAAAGAGGAGCTTTTGTAAACTGCGGATTTCGCAGAGTGGGGAAATAGTGGGAAAAGGTGGGTTCTTTTGGAAGGAACAAGAACAGAGGAAGAAGATGAAGAGATGAGCCGATATGCAGCATTTTCACAGTGGTTCATACAATAACCCATCTTCATTCAACTTTTTCAAACAAATTGATTAGGATTTTAGAGGAGAGTGGAGCCGGAGAGATGCTGGTTGCATTTCAGGTGAGGCTAGGGTTTTAGCTCTTACACAGGTGGTGGATTAGGAATTAGGTACGGACGAGGCAGAGGTAAAACGAACGGACCCACGTTGCAATCCTAAAATTGCGCCAAAGGTGTTCAAATATTTTTAATTAATTTTTTTAGTGTCATGGGGAATTCAGTAAAACCGTTATCTGTTTAAATGTGTTTTTTATACATGTTAGCAGATTAACTTTTAGGGTGTGTTTGGTATGAATTTTCTAATTTTCCCACGTTTGATGGATTAAATATTTTGGAAAATATTTTCCTTATGAACTCATTTTCCTTCAATTGGAGGAAATATTTTCCTTATCAAGAGAAGGGAAAACATTTTCCAAAACTTCTTCTCAACCTTCCCCACCCTCACCAACTCACCCCACACCCATACACCCAATCCCGCCCCATGCCTACCCACCCCACCCCTCTCTCCAAAAAGATTTTTCCCCTTCATCACCCACCCTGCTACCCCCCTCCAAAAAAAAACTTAATTTTTTTTTTTTAGTTAATTTCAAATTTCTGTTTTTGGTTTTTCTGTAACCTCCCCACCCCAACCCCAACCCCTACTGCCCCACCCCACCCCGCACAAAAATAGTTTTTTTTTTTTACTTTTTTGTTTTTGTTTTTCTGCATACACCTAGGGCTGCTTATCGGGCGCTTTGGGCGGTTATTTACTCTTAACGGTTTGGCTTATCGGTTATCGGCTTTTAGATGTATTAATCCGCTAGCCACCCGATAAGATATCGGGTGGATTGGTATCGGTATAGCTCTTATCGGGCGGTTTATCGGCCTAATTCAATCTATATTGCACATGACGCAATTTACCAAATTTAGCGAGGGTCCAAAATTTGCTTCGCCGTGCTTCAAATGTATGCTGATGTTAGTCAGAGAATGGGATTTCTTGCTCTTGTTTTATAACTGCTCCAATTTTCTTTAGATGTCGCTCTAATTTCTAAACAATCCAAGAACACCTGCCGAAATGTGTGCGGACCGACGTTTTTTTTTTTACATGCAAGCAAACCTGCAGATGTATGTGTTAAACCCAATTTAACAGCAGATTCTACTCGTTAAACTATCTCTTGTTTGTTAAGTTTTTGTACTTCCACTGCACCTACTGGAGGTGGTAAGAATACGTGAAGCAATCAAGTAAATTGTTTTTGGTTTGATAGGACTGAAAAGAATGCGCGAACCAAGAAATTAAAATGTGTCTAGTAGTAAATTAGTAATAGAGAATAGAGATAGAGTAATGGAAGTGGAAGAAGGGTTTTTGATCATTTAATATCTATATATATATGGATAAAAATAAATTTTATATGTATATATATATTCTTAACGGGTTAACAGATTATCCGTTAAGAAAATTCAATAATCTGCTCCCAAACCGATAAGCCGTTAATAAAAAAATTTCAATCCGTTCCCCGTGCGTTAAACCGTTAACCCGATACCAATAAGCCATTAAGCTTCAGTTTCGGTTCGGTTTTCGATTTCGGTTCGGTTTTTGCACACTCCTACATACACCACACCCCTGGAAAAAAAATATTTTTTTTTTATATATTTTCAAATTTAGTTTTTTCATATTTCGGTTTACAGGTTCGAAATTTTACAAGTTCCAAAGTTACGAGTTCGGAGGTTTATGTGTTTGAAAGTTTACGGGTTTAGAAATTATAAAATTTACGGTCTCAAAAGTTTGCGGTTTCGAAAGTTTAGCGGTTCAGTAGTTTATGAAATTTGTGTGTTCGGAAAGTTGTAGGTTTGATAGTTTATGGCTTCATGTTTATTGTATCTAAATTATTTATGAATACTCTTGAGAAGTTATTTTCCTTAATTTGCATACCAAATACCGAAAAATAAGTAAGATTACTACTTGTTTTTCAAGAAAATATTTTCTTGGAAAAAATTTTCCACGGAAAAAATTTTCCGTTATACCAAACACACCCTTACTCTTTAAAATGTTCTTTGTATCGTCTACTTCCTTTAAATTAAGGTGAACATTATTTACCAATTGGCGATTCAGATGTATTACATGTTTTGATAAAGTGATTTATTATATTTGAATTTTGGATATTGAATATTGATATGTGGCATAATCCTCTATATTTGTTTAACCTCATTTTTAAGTGTTCTTGAATAGTTTAGTGGTTAAAACTCACAAAAAATATGTCTAATTGATGCTCTTTGGTTGATAGGGAGTTGAAAGAAGAATTGAAGGAATTTTGAAGTTTTGGGACGAAAATCTGCTCAAATTGACGAAAAGGACAAAGTGCAAAAACAACGCATTTTCCCTCTAATGTGCGCTCATATGGACAAGGTCAAATGTAGAGCGCACGGTGCGAGCAAAAAATTTTGGGCGAAATTTGTAAGGATATTTTGGTCTTTGGAGCAAATATTATACGATATAAAAGCTATTTTTCGCCTCCCCAGCCAAAAAGCTCGACCTAGAAGAGAAGAGAACACTACTTTTGAAGCAAGTAAGGGCTTGGAAGAGTCCATAAACCATCCTATTAACCACTAAACTATTCAAGAACACTTAAAAATGAGGTTAAACTACTATCAAAATATAAAAAATTATGCCAAATGTCACTACCCTTCGTTTAGGATTTTGCTTGTCCTCGAGCAAAGAACAGAAATGGTTCAATCTTAACACATAAGCAATCAAAACCAGTTCAAAACTTCTCAACAAGCAGATTCCGTTGAGATCAACAATGAAATTCAGAGATCCTTTCTTTTACTCACTCACACATTGAAAATTGAAACTTCGTGACCACACAAATTTCATTGTACCTCACAAGCAAAGACGTGCCCCAGTTCACACACCATGTAATTAATCAAATAATAATGGTGCAAATAGCAATCAACAACTCTCACACTCAGCAATGAATTTCACATGCACATGAAGCAGTACCATAAGCTTGCCCATTGTGTCGCTATCTACTAATGTAGGCATCTCAAGTAAAGATCAAGTAGGATTTTGCTATGGTTATGATGTAGGCTTAGGCACATGTAGGATAATATGGGCAACAATGACTCAACTTCCTATGGCACTACCATCACATTATACTTAAGTACATTTTCTTTCTTTCTTTCCCTTTATTTTTTTGAATAACATTAACCCTTTCTAAATTACAGACCAAAGCCAAGAATTTTCCAACATCACCATGTATTGTCCAGCCATTGATCACAGTAGTCCAGTCATAACCATTTTGTATGGTAATTTCAAAACCATCAATGCCTCCTTAATGCACCCCCTACCTTGCATACATATCTCCGAAGGTTGTGCATATCTTCAACAATTTTTTAGGCATGTTCATAAAATTCACACTTTAGTTACATATCAACAACACAAGATTTGTCATTAACACTGCTTTTATTTTGCACTAAAAGCACGATTGACATCCCTTTTCTTTTGTTTCGCACACTACTTCCTTCACGCACTAAGTACTTTCACAATGTTTAAGTGACGTGTGCCATTAGGAAATAGAGTAAGAATTTATGCAATTAACTTCACAGACTAAGGGGTATCATTAGGCTATCAAAGAAATAAGGTGAACATGTCATTAGGCACAAAGGGGTTATCTAGGGATAATTTACAATAGTAGGTAGGTCAATTTAGGCTCGTGTGGCTAGACAAAGATAGCCTACAATTATTTTCTAACTTGAGAACATCTTAGGATTTCGCCTCAAACAACAAGCCGGGCAAGTTCTACACTGACATGTGAATATGGGAATGCTCAATTAGAACTCACCACTCTATGTACATGGAATTCAGTGTTCACTCAATTTTAATCCTCAATATACAAACATGAGATATAAAGGAAAATTCAAGCATACTTCGTGACTCTCAGAGAAGGCTGCATATTAAGGTTCCCAATTTTCTTTAAAAACTCCTTATATATATATATATA
>NW_017674329.1:61241-93802 GCF_001879085.1 Nicotiana attenuata | reverse complement strand
ATATATATATATATATATATATATATATATATATATATATATATATATATATATATATATATATTCAAAAAATGCCTGATTCAAAAAATAATAGCTCATTGGGAAAGAATCATGGTAAAGAAAACTCAAGAAGAATAAAATAATAGCAATTAAAAAAAATATTCATAAACATAACATACTCTCACCCCACACTTATGATCGTATATTGTCTCCGATGCACACAAATAAAATAAGTAGGGTGTAGAGGAACTTTCATAAACTGTCACATCAGTAGTGGCTCCATCCTCTAGCCTCGAGCCAGTAGTAATGTTGCCAAGAGAAGCAATAACAGCAAAAGTGGTAGCAGCGATCACATCTCAGCATAGAATAACAAGGGAAATCGGATTGTGAGTGAGAATTGCAGCAAGGGGCGAAACCCTGCGTTGCGAGTGTCACGATCCAAAACCACGTGACCGTCACCCGGCACACTATCCAACTCGAGCGAACCAAACCGTACAAGAATGTCCATCTATATGAAAATAAATAAATGCGAAGCCTTTTTGAAAACACAATAATTTTAAATGACTAAAACCATACATGAATTAAATCTATTATATTTCAATAATTGAAAAATACAAAAGAATAAAAATATTTCTTTCATGCATGACATATGAATAACTCTTGATTACAACTCCAAAAGAATAACAACTGTCTATGGAATCTCTAAGACACAATGATGAAATAAACACTTGGGACAAACCCAACCAAAAGTAAGCAAGATCAACATGAAGGCTACCACGAAATAGAAGTGGTGCCTTGTTATATGCTTCAGAAAGAGAGAGTCATCCTATTTCCCCATCAGTTCATCATGTACCACGTCTCATCCTGAAAATATGTAAAGTAAATGGGACGCCTTGAGGGCTGAGTACACCACGTCGGTACTCGATAAGTGTTATAGACTCTCTCTAACTCAAGTTCCTGGGACAAGGTTTTACAAAAATAATGCAACCAACATTTGATATAGAATGATAACAATTATATCAATTTATGCTCGTTATCATTTTAAATGAAAAGACTAGAAAAATGTAGACCATCTTTTAAAATGTTTATATCAACTTGTGATCCTAATAAGAATCATGCAGAACTATTTAAACTTCATCAAGTCATTGAAATCACTTTCGGCTCCATAGGCCTAAATATAACAAAATCATCTTTTACCTTTTTATCAAGAGTACTATACCGACATCGACATAATAACAACTACTAGGTAATCGACCTAGTAACAAGTATTCGACCCTACTTGTCTAGGAAGCTTCCCTTAGCACCGTACAAGTCGACCTTACCTCATTACTTTAAGTAATGATCATTTGCCCTCTCAATGAGGGACTTTATCCCACAAACCTCGACTTCGCCTTGGAATGTGTCCATACACAGGCACATGTAGTTCTATGGTAACAAACTCAACATTCGAACCAATCTCGGTGGTCTACGCTAGTAAGTCCCAAAACATTTGATATTTCAAAGATAGATTCATATCATATTAGCCTCAAAGGATCTATTTTTATCAAATCATTGCTCATGGCCAACTAAATCATTTTGAATAAAAACAATCAAATAGATGATCTTCTTCATGTTAAAGGCTTTAGCAATTTAACATTCATCCTTCAAAGATACAACGAGTGTGCTCAAGTTTGAATAAAACTTATAACATTTTCCTCAAGCATCACTTGACATCAAATCTTTAGAAACAAGATTTTTCAATTGTAAAATAACAAAACTTTCTTTATGCAACACAACTCAAAATACATGGTAACATCCTTTCTCACTTGTACCCACAAGCATGAATGCACATTTACAAACAAACTCACGTAATAACTTAAATATGATTTTAGATAAAATCCCTCAAGAAGAGTAAGAAGTAATCAACTTACCTCAAGTCCAAGTTTCAAAATAATAGTACGACACACCAATTCAATTAGAACTCTCAAATGTCGCCAACAAGTCAATATCTACATTAGACATCCCAAGACATCAAAACGTATCTAAATATATATATATGTCGATACCCATTTAAGGTTCACAAGTTAAATGTAAGTCTTCAACAAGCCCAATTCACCCATACATATCCCTTTTATCCTAGTTGCTTCCATCCTTGGCCTTTAATCCTAATACATGTTATACGATTCAATACTTAATCATGATTAAGCTATTGAAGTAATAGAATCACTAACCATCTTAACAAGAATAAAAAATTCACTATTCATCTTCTTCCCCATTCAAAAACCCTAATTCATAATTCTCATTTCAAGGACTAACACAATTTTTCAACTAATTGGTACTTTCTACTTCACAATACATTCCAAATACTTAATCCATAATTTTATTTAAGTATAGGGTAGAGAATTTACCTCTTGTAGCTCAAACCCTAACTTGAACCCTTTTGAATGATTCTTGAAGTTTAGAGGATGCATATGAATTTCAATCCATGTAGATGTTAATACTACCGTTAAGTAGTGTTAATTCATTATAAAAATATCATAAAACTCACCTTTGATGTGTATTTGGGTTGAGGATGCTCCACCTTCTCTCTAGAACCCAAAACTTAGCCAAAATTATTATTTTTTTCTCTCTCCCCGAACCCCCCTATTTTTATAAAAAATAGCCCGCGTAGGCTGACTGCATAGCCTACGCAGCTTAAGTCCTCCCCCTCACTTTCATTTTGTTTTTGCCTACATAGCCTGCGTAGGCTACGCAAAAAGGCTAAGCAGGTTTGCTGGAATCATTTTCTCCCTCTTAGCTCAATCATTCCAAGCTATGCCTTTAACTATACAACTTGAGGACCTTAAATCCTTCTTACCTTCATGCCCAAGTATTGTAATGATCCTATTACCCTCGTGTGGGCTCGCACGTACTTTGAGGTCTCACTAATTATTCTCTTAAACTCGAATTAGGCTTAATCTTGTTAGAAATTTTTTTGGGGGCTTTACAACCTCCCCCACTTAGAAACACTCATCTTCGAATGTCAAGCCGATGCCGTAGTCAAGTTCAAGTATCCAATCATAACCCTTCTAGACCTTTGTACCAAATGACCTCTTATTATGCTAACTCTCCAAATTCTCAAAAATTGCGACAAAGTCTCTTTGATTAATAGGACCATCCAAAAATATCCAACTATCAGCCAACACACGTATATGATATACATAAAGCACGATGGCCTCATACGGCTTGCATTTAACACAATGCACCTTTATACACCAACAAAAGTTTAATACACTCTACCAAACACAAATGATTACAATGCAAGTCTCAAAAGGATATATAAGACACATTAGTATACTATTCAAGCCTAGACTCCATCTTATTAAAATAAATAAGAATATATTTTCTCCATGTCATCCTACGCTTTCCATGTTGCTTCTTCAATACCCTGACTTTGCCATAATACCTTAACTGATGCTATCTCTTTTGTCCTCAACTTCCGGACTTGTCTATTAAGTATATCAACAAAAATATCCTCATATGTTAGTAACTCATTTATCTCAATGGTTCGCGGCGAAATGACATGTGAGAGATCCCTTAAACACTCCCAGTATAATAATAAGAAGGTATTTACCCAGAGATAGGTATAGCCACCATAGGCAATACATGAATCAACTACATCAATTATGTGTTGAATCTGAACTCAAAAGCAAGATAAACAATTTACTCACTCGCTTCACAGAATAAGCATGATACACATCGAACTAAAGCAAATTATATGAAATAGTCATACTTGTAGTCATGAACAAGTGAGGACATAGTATTTTCACATCCCTCGTCGTCCCTCCAAGTGTCCTTCTCGACATCAGGATTAAAGCATAGTAGTTTCATTAGATTTGTGACTATAGTTCTCAACCTGCAAACTTGCGTCACCTAAGTCTCAACCGATCCTTCCTCGTAAATCAAACCACCAATATCAATATCTAAACAGGCTACCAAGAATAGAAAATAGCATTACCTCTAAGGTTATCTCATTCGCCATATGAATCACACGTGATTCATCGTCCGTATACTCTTGCAGTTAGGCAATTATAATATCAAATCCACTAAAGGTAGTTCTAGTAGCAAAGTAAACTCACGTGCGCACCTTAGCTCTTTTTAGAAACCATATGTAACCTCGAAAAAGCAAGCGCTTCCATCTGGGGCTTGCAACACTTTTCATTAACCGTTCCATTTTATGAGTATTATATCAAATTTCTTAAACCCATGTTCTTGGTGAAGTCCGTCCGAGTAACAACTTTACACTTGAGATACCATATATTTATTTTCATCCCTACATCTTTTATAGTTCTCTTAGAACCAAGGTTTCACCATAAGGCTTAAAGTAACATTACATAATTCGACCTCCATTTTCAAACTTTTTGACTAAATTCACACTTAGGAGTTTTTTTATGGTTTATGATCCCATTTACTAACTTTATCGCGGCAAAGATTTCAAAATCATGCAACTCCTCAATTCGGATATTATTCATGATGTCATTCATCCATTCAAAACTCGTGATACTTAAGTTCATCCGCATCCATTTAGAACATTACTTCATCCCTTCGGAAGTCAAACACGACATTGTCTTACCTTGTTTTCCAATAACATGTGGTTTATCTCCTCGCCCTTACGACAATCACACCTGGAATTTCTTCAATCCCGACCTTGTTAATCGTCATAGCTAATACGCCCTCTTTGTAGAAAATATTCATTCTTGTTACAACCCGGAATTTCCACCTTCAGGATCGTGATGACACCTAGCATTTCACTTGCTAGGCAAGCCAACGTTAGAGAAATTCTTTACCAATTTTAACTACTTCGAACAAATTAACCAATTAAACAGAAATGAAGTCCAAAATAAAATACAAAATAGTGTAATAATCCAACATCTAGTACAATCCGGATCTGGAGTCACAAGTACACGAGCTCCTAGAAGTTCTACATATAGAGCCTGAAATAAATACAACTATCTCGAATGAGATGAACAGTAAAATAAGGAAAGAGGACAGAGACTTCAAGGTCTGCAGACACCAGCAGATCTACCTCGAGTCTCCAAATGCTAATCCGAGCTGATACGCCTCATGGACAGTTAGGACCAGTACCAAAATCTGCACAAGAAGTGCAGGGTGTAGTGTGAGTACAACCGGCCCAATGTACTCCGTAAATGTCGAGCCTAACCTCGGCGAGGTAGTGACGAGGCTATGATAGTACACTCACATAATTAAACCTGTACAAACGAAAAATATACGTACAAAATAACAACAAATAAAGAATCCACAGGTACTATTGAGAGGGACATGCGAAAGGGGTACAAGATACGGTAATTACAGCAGGGAATGATAACAAGAAACAGTCAATAAACCTTCAATCAACAAAATGAATAAACATAATGAATAAAATTGCACGGTATCACCCTTCGTGCTTTTACTCTCAGCCTCACCATGAAACAATAATAATGGCATGACATAACCCTTCGTTATTTTACTCTCAATCTCTCCATAACATGATAAATACGGCACGGCATCACCCTTCGTGCTTTTACTCTCAATTTCATCATGTAACAATAAATATGGCACAGCATCACCCTCGTGCTTTAACTCTCAAATATGGCACGACATCACCCTTCGTGCTTTAACATTCTCCCTTACCATGTAATAGTGAACATATAACAATAGGGAGATAGAATAAGCAAGAACAAACCTTACGTTAATAATGGTTCCATAATAGCAACCTCAACTTCAGAAACAATACTCAATTATCACAGATATCCCATACATACGGAAAGAACGATCAATTTAGTAAGTAACTAGTCTAAGCATGGATATAATGATCAAAGAAATAAATAAATTACAAGAAACAAGTCCCATCCGCATGCTTTAACCAAACAACAATGCATAAGTACTCGTCACCCCACATATACGTTGTACCCAACATTTAGACACGTAGCAAATAGGCAAACAAGTCCTAATCCCTCAAGTCAAGGTTAACCATGACACTTACCTCGCTCCAAAAATCGACTTAAAGCTCTACCGGGGCCTTTCCCCTAGAATCCGCCTCCAAACCACTCGTATCTAACCACAATTGACTCAATAATGTCAAATATTGCTAAAGGAATCAATTACAATGTATAAATTTAGGATTTCCACACTTTTCCCTAAAAAGTCAAAAATCGACGGGCACTACTGGTCAAAACCCGAGGTTCAGACCAAAATCTATTTACCCATTCAACCCCGTGCCCGATTATGTAATTTATTTGAAATCTGACCCCAATTTGAGGTATAAATTCCAATTTTTATAAAAATCCCGATGTAATGACCCGACCGGCCTTTTCGGAACTTTTGCACTTCGCTCGCCAGTTCTCGGGCGTGAGTAGCCCCGTTGATGTATTATGACTTATGTAAATCGTCAGTTTGGGTGTTCAGGGTAATCGGAATAGATTTGGTAGAACAATTCTCAATTTGGAGCTTTAAATTTGAAAGGTTTGACCAAGTTTTGACTTTTTAGTATTCGATCTCGGTATGATTCGGACAGCTTCAAGAGGTGATTTGGGACTCAGGAGCGTGATCAGAATGTGTTATGGAGGTTCGGGGGGTAGATTTAGGCTTGAATTGGCGAAATTGAAATTTTGGCGTTGTCACGCCCCAAAATCCGAGGAACGCGACCGGCGCTCAACCGAGTAAACCCGATTGAGCAAGCCTGTTAGGTTCCATACTACCCAAATTCGTCTTTGAATAAAGAGGAAATGTACACCATTAATCAAATTCTATAAACATGTCATTAACAATTTCCATTTCATTTCCATTAGCAACTTCATTCATAATTTTGAAGATATTACAAGTTTTATACATCTTTGCCAAACATCAATATTTTAGTGTTAATTCCAATACCCGACACTACCCACAACCAGTCTACGGAGCCTCTAAATACAACTGAAGAGAAATATGAAAATACCGGCAACAAGACTCCGGCTATACCTCAAATACAAGTACATGATGAACAGATGATACAGGACTCCGAAATGAAGTGGGGCTCACCAAGTCGGCTGAAAAGAGGATACGGCACTAGCTGCGACCAACACTGACTGCCATGGAACCACCTACATCCATTTAAAGATGTAGCGCCCCCGGCAAAAGGGACATTAGTACCATGGAATAGTACTAGTATGTATAACTAAACACCATCTCATTAGAAAGAACTGTCATACAAGAACAAAGAAATCATAAACACCATCTCAATAGAAAGAACTGTCATACAAGAACAAAGAACTCATAAACACCATCTCAATAGAAAGAACTGTCATACAAGAACAAAGAAATTATAAACACCATCTCAATAGAAAGAACTGTCATACAAGAACAAAGAAATCATAAAGATCCATCAAATTCTTTAAACAATCACCACATCATCAAATCGAAGGATCATATAACTTTCACATAATTACCATACCTCTAGGTTGCGGCTTTTAATACTTTTCATCATCATTCACAATACCACCGCTTTATTGCGCGGAGTCCGATCACGACCCGATCGGCTAGGTTGCCTCATTTGAGACATGTACCTCAATCACAATTTCATTGTCACTTTCCGGTTTCAATATCAACACAACACCACCATGTGTGTAGCATGGCGTCCGATCACGACCCGATCGGCTAGGCCGTCTTACCAAGACATTTCTCCCTTTCCATATATCATCTCATTTCAATCTTTACTTCACATATGTCAGTTCATCGACACTTGGGGCCGAAATTATCACATCATACTTGGCACTAGGCCACATTTCATAATTCGAGCTCTTTTCCCCCACATTTCACATCAATATCAATTTCAACAACAAACCATTCAATCCAAGATGTCAAGTACACATGAGAGGAATCATGTATCATGGACATATACAATATTTCAGAAATCATACACCTCAAGTTCATTAGCAACGGAACTTTAAACACAAAGGATTCTTCCAAAAAGGAGGGAACACACCAAACCACAATAGAAACACACATCAAAGTCATAAACAAGCAATTACCCCAATTATTCTTGAATTACTCTTCTCCAATCACAACAATATACAATTTCAACATCGGAGTACAAAGCCTTTAGGACACTTTATTATTGAAGTCATTTATGGAAAGTAGAGTCAAGGCTCATTTCATAATCTGTTTCATATTTTCTCATGTCATAGGCATCACCAAGCACAATTTTAACTCAAGTTCTCGGCACGTCGGCCACACTCTATTTCCCAAATTCATTTGATTTATTTCAAACATCTTTATACATAGAGGATTTCACATAGTTTGGCATAACAATCTCAGTTTTAAATCTTGATTTGAAGTCTAGGCGTTTCAACACATGGTTCATATTCTTCGCACATCTTTAAATTATCAAGGATAGCACATTGATCACATTGAGGCACACCTTTCACGTATACCTAATTGCAAAACCAATTCATGTGAAATAACAGTCAATACATCAATCCAATTTTAGTCTTACAACATTTGCAAAAACACTAACGGAGCTCAATTTCTAAGAAGAGGGGTTTTTAGCCATACATACCTCAAAGAGCTTTTTCTTAAGTTTCTACAATCCACCCACACGTCTAGCAATAACAATCTATAAGGAGATAGCGCGAATTGATTAATAATTAGGAAGATTACCCATGGTGTAACTCTCTTAGGAATTTCATCAAACACCTAATATGTGAAGTAGTCTACAAGGTCTGAAAATGGAAATTCCTTCTTCCCTCAACCAATTTTAACGGAAACTACCCAAATTAGTTCTTTAATATCACATACTACAGCTTAGTCCCACATGCATGGCCTATTTCTAATCCCCACAACATATTTGAACCCTTAACCTCTTACATGAAATCTTGGAAGAAGGACTTACCCGGATGGAGGACAATCAAGTGGTTATCTTCCTTGATTCTTGAAAACTTGAACAAGATTTGGGTGATTATGAAGCTAGGCTCCTTCTTTCTCTCTCTATATACCCTCAACTCTCTCTAAAATCAGTAGAAAAATGACCCCAAATGAAGCCCCTAAGCCTATTTATTAAAATGGGATCGGGTTATAAAAATAGGAAAAATAAGCCTCCAAAATCGGGTCTGCGGTCGCATAATGGACCGCATAATGGGTATGCGGGCCGCAGACGCGTCGCAAAACCCGGTGCCCAGAACTGGGCTACACTGGACAGGTCTGTGACCATTTTGCGGTCGCATAATGGCCAGAGAATGGCCGCAGAATTGCATTATGCCAGCCTTTGGTAATTTGATCATAACTTTGCGTAGGAATGTCCAAATGACGAACGGTTTGAAGAATTAGAACTAGACTCGAAGATCTTTTATTTTATAGGTTTCTAATCACATAAAACCTTATATATATATTTAGATATGCTCGTCCAAAGTGGGGACTTGTGCGAACTCATTTGGAATTTTAGCCTATTATGAAATTTTCCAATTTGACTTAGACTTAGGCCTTTCCTTGGACCCCAAATTACTTACCATAAGACTTATACACTTATTTACCAACTCCAATTGATTCCCATCATGTTAATAGCACATAAAATATTATAATTAGTCTACCTTGCACCACGAAGTCCTAAATTACTTAGCGAAATTTTCTAGGGCCTTACAGGCCTTTTTCGGTTGATAGTGGAAATTTTGATATCGAGGTCAGAATGGAATTCCGGAAATTGGAGTAGGTCCTTTGTGTAATTTGGGATGTGTGTGCAAAATTTTAGGTCATTCGGACGAGGTTTGATAGACTTTTTGATCGAATTCGGAATTCGGAAGTTTTTGGAATTCTTAGGCTTGAATGCATTGATGATTTGATATTTTGAGCGTTCTGAAGGTTGGAACAAGTTTGAATGATGTTATGGGATATGTTGGCATGTTTGGTTGAGGTCCCGAGGGCCTCGGGTGAGTTTCAAGTGGTTAAACAGATCAAATTCTTGTTTTGAGAGTTGCAGATTTTTCCTTCAGTTCTGTTGTAGAAGTTTCTTCTTCGCGATCGCGTGAGGAGGTTCGCAATCGCGTAGGGCATTTGTAGAGGCAGTCCAGGTTGTTCTTTGCGTTCGCGTAATTGGAGCTGCGATCGCGAGGGTTGTTCAGGTGAAACATCGTGAACGCGTGGGTTAAGTCGTGTTCGCGTAAGGTTAAGTGGACCAGAGTTTGACCGCACGTTTGTTCATCGCGAACGCGGTCCCTGGTTCGCGATCGCGTAGGAGTAGGGCTGCTGTGTATCGCGTTCACATGGGGAGCGACGCGTTCGCGTAGGGTAATTTCTGGGTCAGCAAAGTTTGTTCTTCGCGATCGTGAGGGTCTTCCCGCGATCGCGATTAAGGAAAATTTACCTGGGCAGAATGTTTAAATAGTGGCTTTCGCGATTTTTGGTCTATTTCCACCATTTTTGAGCAATTTTGGAGCTTCTTGAGAAGGATTGAAGAGGGAATCGAAGGGAAACACTTGGAGGTAAGATTTTTGAACCAATACTCGATTCTATTGTGATTTCTACCTAATTGGACATGAAATTTAAGGGATTTAAAGCCTAAAATTGGGGAATTAGGGCTTGAAATTGGAGACTTTGATTTGAGGATTTGAGGGGTCGTTTGTGGTTGGATTTTGATGTATTTGATATGTATGAACTCGTGAGAGTGTATGGATTCTAGTTTTGTGATTTTTATCGGAATTCGAGATGTGGGCCCGGGGGATTGGGTTAGGCCAATTTCGGGATTTTTGATGTAAATTGGTTATTTTGGAGTGGGCTTTGTCCCCTTAGCATACTTTGATGGTATGGTACTATTTTTGGTTAGATTGGGAGCATCTGGAGGCCGAGTCGAGAGGCAAAGGCATCGCGGTCTAGAGTTTGCCGGATTGAGATAAGTAATGATTGTAAATGTTGTCGTGAGGGTATGAAACCCGGATTTCACATTGTTGTGCTACTTTGAGGTGACGCACATGCTAGATGACGAGCGTGGGGTCATGCACCATTAGGGATTGTGACTTGGTCCGTCCCGTAGGACTGTGAAGTCGCGCATTTGATTGAAAACTGTTTGATATCATTGTGTTTTGGAAAGTATTACTATGTTTTGGGCTGAATGACATATTTGGGCCTCGTGCCAACTGATTTGGACCCTTAGGGGCTTTTTACTACTATTCCTCACTGTTTCGACTTATTATCTATACTTAGTCATGCTGTATTTTACTGATTTCATAACTCAGCTGTATTTACTCCGTTTTGATACTTTAAATGATATTTTGAGCTGAGTTTCCTATTTTACTGTTGCCCGAGTGGCTTGAGATGTTTCTGACTGAGTGAGGTCGAGGGCCTGTGTTGTGAGGATATTATGGGATCGGGCTGCACGCCGCAGTAGGTTGTTACTGATTCATGAGATTGTGAGGCCGAGGGCCTGATTGATTATGCCACGAGATGGCTTGTTAGCGCTTGGGCTGTAGAAGCCCCTTCGGAGTCTGTACACCCCAGTGAGCGCGGGTACCCAGTGTGAGTGATGTGATGTAGCCCGAGGGGCTGTTGTTGTTTCATGTTGTTGCCCGAGGGGCTGTTCTTGATCCATGTTTCACCCAAGGGGCTATTCTTGATTCATGTTATGCCCGAGGGGCTGATTACGAGTGATTGTGAGGTAGCCCGAGGGGCCGGTTCTGTTGATATTATGCCCAAGGGGCGGTTTGTGATACATGTTTTGCCCGAGAGGCTATTTACGTTTCTATCCTTTTTCTTACTGTTTTCTTCACTCGTTTAAAACTATTGAAAGATGTTTTAAAAGAAAAGGGTTTTACTGAAATTGAGTTGTTTTATGAGAAAAATGGTTCTCGCACTATTTTGAGCAATATACTGTATTTGTTGTAGTGTTATGACGTGAAATTATGTGCTTTCTTACTGGTCAGCTTTCATTTACTTTTATTACTTACTGAGTTGGCGTACTCACATTACTCCATACACCTTGTGTGCAGATCCAGGTATTTCTGAACCCGATAGCGGGTGTTGATTGCTCAGTGGCAGAGTCATCGGAGTTAGCAAGGTAGCTGCCCGGCGTTCGCAGCCCTGCTCTCTCCCTCTTATCTCCCTTAGCTTGTTATAGTATATTTTCAGACTCTTCGTTGTATTTAGACCTTAGTAGATGCTCGTGACTTGTGACACCCGGATGCCGGGCTAGTGTATTTATTCCGCACTGATTATTTAGACTTATGTTATGATATTACTTGTTAATTAGTGACTTAAAAATGGCTTTTATAGAATAATGGTTTGATTTGGGAAATGTGTCGGCTGGCCTAGTTTCACGATAGGCGCCATCACGATCGGGACAGTTTTAGGGTTGTGACAAGTTGGTATTAGAGCCTAGGTTACATACGTCTCGCGAGTCATGAGCAAGTTTAGTAGAGTCTCGCGAGTCGGTATGGAGACGTCTGTACTTATCCTCGGGAGGCTGCAGAACCTTTAGGAAATCCCACATTCTTGAATTCTTGTCGTGCGTTCAATAATTCAGCTTGAAATGTGACTCTTTGAATTCCTTCCACGCGTTCGTATGTGCGCATGAGCGCTCGGTGTCAGCTGTGCATCGACGGCTTGTGATTCCCTGATCGAGGGGCGAGATGTGATTTTTGTGTGTTGATTTTGGGCCAGTCCGGAGGACTTGAGGTCGGGTTTGCCTATAGCTTGAGCACTGAGGTGTTGATTGTGTGAGCATGTGCTTTTGGATTTGTATGTCCGATAGTGTCCCTATTAATGGGAGTGATGACTCGTAGCTACGTGATGAGTATGATGGGAATGTGAGATATGTTCATATGATTTGAATGTGACGAGAAAGGTCTGCTTGAGGGTAGAAAGAACTATCTGGTGCTTGATTTCCATCGAGATTTGATGTATAGCCCGAGTGTGGGTGTGTTGAAGGATCCTTTCATGTTGTCTAGTTGGGGAGTGAAGTAGATTTCATGTTATGGTATGAGTTCAGACTCAGGAAGATTAAGTGATTGCGTGATGTTCATGACGGTGGAAGGGCATAAAGAGACGTTAGTTTGAGGTGGAGCAGGTGGGTTATCTCCTGCGGAGTGTTCTGAAGTTGTGTGATCCCTATGTTGTTTTAGTGAGATCTCTATTACCAGTGAAATATATGTGTTGCAATTTGAATTTGGATCGCCTAAGAGTGGGCTTGACTGTTACGAGGGTGAATGCGAGGTTCGTAGAAGATTTGAGGTACGAGGTGGCTTGTGTTGCACGAGCTTATGAAGGATTTAGTTTAATCTCAACATGGTATTATGGCAATAGAAGAGTATGGGCATCGTGAGTTCTGTGTGTTTTGACCTATGGCTTTGAGCCAAGTGGTGGAGTCCGCTATCGATAAGTTGATTGCGTGGCTCAGTGTCGTATCAGTTTCAATTTGAGGTATGCTGGCGGATTAGTTGTGACTTACAGAGGTTGAGATCGAGGATGACTCGGGTAAAGGAAATTTGGATAATGGTGTGCTATGCATTATGAGTATATGAGAAATCGTTGGATGATTAGTGGTTGTCGTAAGGGATGTAACGGGTATGGAGTATGATATCACTCGGCTGCTTAGAAGGAGGGGTTACTTCCTTAGGTATTGCTGTGCTAATGAGGCACATGTTGTTCGGTTCATTTGATCAGTCTAATTGAAACGTGAGTAGAGTGGATGACTCCCGAGAATGGTTTTGAAGGATTCAAGATTTACATGTAGTAATTGGGAATCTTCAGGATGTGTGTTGGCTAGAAACTGAGATTTATATGGGAGGATGTCAGAACTTGTGGCATTTCTGTATCATTATGGATTCTACATACCAGTATCAAGAAGGCGAAGGAAATGGCTTCAGATTTGCAGAAGGTCTCTTCAGAGCGGGTATCTCGGTTGTGGTACTTTGGGGGTGCTTCAGAAGAATTCAATAGATTATGATCCTTAGGGCGGTGTGGTTTTATGCTAAAGTTTGTGGGGCAAGTTTTAGTTAAGGATAGTGGTGTCCTAGCAAGGAAACGTATCAATTTGAAGGTAATTCGGAAGGAACTCAGAGGATTAGGACAGCTTGGTAGTAGGTTGGGTCGACATGGTAATGGATATGATCGGTTCTTGGGTGCTTATGATGTGGTGGGTTTCTACAGGTGTTTTGAGGCAATGCTCTTAGGTTTCGATGACCTGCGTAGCTTGGTGGAGTTAGAGGAAATTCAGTCCTGACGGTCTGGGTTTTGTGCAAATGGACTCGGAGAGCTCTTGATGGTTTTTCTACCACAGTTAGAGGTGTACATTTTCTACTGGCATGAGGAGTGATTTTCTTCTAGACGGGATCAGATGGAAAGTTCTTGGCTAGTTGAGTACGTAGCAACTGGTGGTTTGGAATAGATACGAAGTTCTCATGTATATCCTAGAAGGGTACGGTATATGCGGTATGTTGTGTAAGATTGAGATTTGCATGTGTAAGGTCACAGTTCAATTCTGGAAGGAGGGGCATAAGTCCTTATGCGGCACGGGCAGTTTCAGATGATTAGGCAAATGATGTTACTAATTGGTGTGGCTTGATGAGGGTATACCTTTCAGAAAGGGCGATGTGATTGAGTTAATAATACATCATTGGTATTGTGGCACTCTCTTGTTTGATCGACTGCTGATATTCGAGTTTGCTTGGTGGAACCAAAAGAATTTTAGGAGTATCCCTCGTGGAGTGATTGGGTATTAGAGGTGTGTTGTATATTCGGAAGGTGGATTTGGGATCGGATATGGTGATTCGTGTGCTATATGGATTTGGAGACTGGGAGATCTCTCTAAACAGGTTATGTTGTGGTTGTGGGTCGCGTGTATCTGCCTTGTGTGGTGGCTATCGGGGTTTGGAGACCCGAGTGGATCCTTTGTCGCTTAGTATGTTAGATTTTTATGTGATACTGGGTATGGATGGGTTGTCTCCGTGTCGTATTATTCTGGACTGTTGCGCTAAGAAGGCGACGTTGGCTATGCCGGGGATGACACGGATTGAGTGGCGAGGTTCGTCGGGTTATGTTCCCAGTAGAGTGATTTCATTTTTGAAGATCCAGCTGATGGTTGGGAAGGGTTGTCTTTCTTATTTGGCATTCGTGAGGGATGTCAGTGTAGAGACTCCTATCATTGATTCGGTTCCGGTGGTGAGGGATTTTCAGGATGTGTTTCCTGTAGGAGGGCATGCCGCCGGACATGGTTGTTGATCTCGGTATTGATTTGGTGCCGGGCACCGTATCATATGGCACCGGCGGAGTTAAAGGAGTTGAAGGAGAACTTCAGGAACTCCTTGATAAGTGGTTCATTGTTAGACCTATATGGATGGTGATCTGCGTCGAGTCGGCTTTGTTGACTCCGAGTTGCTATTATCGAGGGATGTGTTGATTCGATTGTTATTGAGCTTATTAGTGTTCCGGAGTGATCTATGAGTTACCTTTCCGTGTCGCGAGGCGTTATGATTTGTGGATTATAGGCACATGTGGTGCGGTTTTATTGGGGTCTCATAATGGAATTCGAGCGGGAAGAGTATTGGGTATTGCTCGGTGGATGGCGTATTGGCTACGTCCTTTCGGGTTTGTGTGGTATCATGTTAGTTGCTTCTCCGTGGTTATGATGATTTGCTTTTGGTACTAGACATCAAATGGCGCGAGATTGTTGATTTGAGCATAGTGACTTGAGGTGCTTCATGTGGGCCAGTGTCTGGATAGGGTCGCGCATTGTAGCGAAGTTATGTGGAGGTATGATCCTTCGGGTTAGATTCGTGCGTTCTGGTTCTACGGTGTGTGGTGAATTCCTAGTATCGTGCTGTGGTAGTACTGGTGAGCTTGTGGTAGAGCTCTTTCATTTGAGTCACTTTCCATGATTTAAGCATATTTGGACTGTTGCTTATTGGTGCACGGGGTGCACGGGTTGTGGCTTGAGATTGTATCGATGTGTCATGTCACTAGAGTAGCCGTATTGAATGAGATGAGGTTGTTGGGATCTAAAATGAATACTATCGGATTCGATTTCTGCATGTTGGAAGGATAATATCGACGTTCGGCTTAGAAATTTACTATGGTCCGTGCCAAAGGAGAGGGAGCTCCATGAGTGGTTGATCTGAGGAATGGTTATGACTTTCTGCGTGTTCCATTCATCATTGGCAATATATGAAAGTGTTGGAATGGGGCTTTATTTGATAAGAGGTTTATTATCGATATTCGACTGTTTTGGGCTATTGCTGCGATTAGAAGTTATCGCTACGAGTGTCTGAGTTATGTGGTATATCATGTAATTGCATATTGGGTACGGATATGGTTGTTACAGTGTGTTCGAACTTATTCAGAGTATAGATGTGAGGTTCTGACCATATAGATGATTTCGGAAGTGGAAATTTGGTTCTAAGATTTATGGGCTAGGTTGGATTGTGAAATTTCAGTTACATTGTGCTATCGGACCTATATGAGATAAGGTGACGTGGGATCACCCCCGAGTATGTGCATGGTAAGGTTACACCGCGATTTGGTGGTTTTCGGAACAACTCTGGGCACGTTCGAGGACGAACGTGTATTTAAGTGGGGGAGGATGTAACGACCCGACCGGCCATTTTGGAACTTTTGCACTTCGCTTGCCAGTTCTCGGGCATGACTAGCCCCGTGTGATGTATTATGACTTATGTAAATCGTCGGTTTGGGTGTTCAGGGTAATCGGAATAGATTTGGTAGAACAATTCTCAATTTGGAGCTTTAAATTTGAAAGGTTTGACCAAGTTTTGACTTTTTAGTATTCGGTCTTGGAATTTGGTTATTATGATTCAGACAGCTTTGAGAGGTGATTTGGGACTCAGGATCATGATCAGAATGTGTTTTGGAGGTCCGGGGGTAGATTTAGGCTTGAATTGGCGAAATTGGAATTTTGGCGTTTTCTGGTTGGTAGTGGAAATTTTGATATCGAGGTCGAAATGGAATTCCGGAAATTGAAGTAGGACCGTGGTGTCATTTGGGATGCAAAATTTCAGGTCATTCGGACGAGGTTTGATAGACTTTTTGATCGAATTCGGAATTCGGAAGTTTTTAGAATTCTTAGGCTTGAATCCGTTGATGATTTGATGTTGTTTTGAGCATTCCGAAGGTTGGAACAAGTTTGAATGATGTTATGGGATATGTTGGCATGTTTGGTTGAGGTCCCGAGGGCCTCGGGTGAGTTTTGGGTGGTTAAACGGATGAAATTCTTGTTTTGAGAGTTGCAGATTTTTCCTTAAGTTCTGTTGCAGAAGTTTCTTTTTCGCGATCGCGTGAGGAGGCTCGCGATCGCGTAGGGAATTTGTAGAGGCAGTCCAGGTTGTTCTTCGTGTTCGCGTAATTGGAGCTGCGATCGCGAGGGTTGTTCAGGTGAAGCATCGCAAACGCGTGGGTTAAGTCGCGTTCGCGTAAGGTTAAGTGGACCAGAGTTTGACCGCGCGTTTGTTCATCGCGAAAGCGGTCCCTGGTTCGCGATCGCGTAGGAGTAGGGCTACTGTGTATCGCGTTCGCATGGGGAGCGACGCGTTCGTGTAGGGTAATTTCTGGGTCAGCAAAGTTTGTTCTTCGCGATCGCGAGGGTCTTCCCGCGATCGCGATTAAGGAAAATTTACGTGGGCAGAATGTTTAAATAGTGGCTTTCCCGATTTTTGGTCTATTTCCACCATTATTGAGCGATTTTGGAGCTTCTTGAGAAGGATTGAAGAGGGAATCGAAGGGAAACACTTGGAGGTAGGATTTTTGAACCCAATACTCGATTCTATTGTGATTTCTACCTAATTGGACATGAAATTTAAGGGATTTAAAGCCTAAAATTGGGGAATTAGGGCTTGCAATTGGAGACTTTGATTTGAGGATTTGAGGGGTCGTTTGTGGTCGGATTTTGATGTATTTGATATGTATGAACTCGTGAGAGTGTAAGGATTCTAGTTTTGTGATTTTTATCGGAATCCGAGATGTGGGCCCGGGGGGTCGGGTTAGGCCAATTTCGGGATTTTTGATGTAAATTGGTTATTTTGGAGTGGGCTTTGTTCCCTTAGCATATTTTGATGGTATGGTACTGTTTTTGGTTAGATTGGGAGCACCCAGAGGCCGAGTCGAGAGGTAAAGGCATCGCGGGCTAGAGTTTGGACCGGATTAAGGTAAGTAATGATTGTAAATATTGTCCTGAGAGTATGAAACCCGGATTTCACATCGTTGTGCTACTTTGAGGTGACGCACACGCTAGATGACGAGCGTGGGGTCGTGCACCATTGGGGATTGTGACTTAGTCCGTCCCGTATGACTGTGAAGTCGCACATTTGATTGAAAACTGTTTGATATCATTGTGTTTTGGAAAGTATTACTATGTTTTGGGCTGAATGCCACTTTTGGGCCTCGTGCCAACTGATTTGGACCCTTAGGGGCTTTTTAGTACTATTCCTCACTATTTAGACTTATTATCTGTACTCAGTCATGCTGTATTTTACTGATTTCATAACACAGCCGTATTTACTCCGTTTTGATACTTTAAATGAGATTTTTAGCTGAGTTTCCTGTTTTACTGTTGCCCGAGTGGCTTGAGATGTTTCTGGTTGAGTGAGGTCGAGGGCCTGTGTTGTGAGGATATTATGGGATCGGGCTGCACGCCGCAGCAGGTTGTTACTGATTCATGAGATTGTGAGGCCGGGGGCCTGATTGATTATGCTACGAGATGGCTTGTTATAGCGCTTGGGCTGTAGAAGCCCCTCCGGAGTCTGTACACCCCCAGTGAGCGTGAGTACCCAGTGTGAGTGATGTGATGTAGCCCGAGGGGCTGTTGTTGTTTCATGTTGTTGCCCGAGGGGCTGTTCTTGATCCATGTTCCGCCCGAGAGGCTGTTCTTGATTCATGTTATGCCTGAGGAGCTGATTGCGGGTGATTGTGAGGTAGCCCGAGGGGCTGGTTCTATTGATATTATACCCGAGGGGCGGTTTGTGATACATGTTTTGCCCAAGAGGCTGTTTACATTTCTATCCTTTTTCTCACTGTTTTCTTCACTCGTTAGAAACTATTGAAAGATGTTTTTAAAGAAAAGGGTTTTACTAAAATTGAGTTGTTTTATGAGAAAAATGGTTCTCGCACTGTTTTGAGCAATGTGTTGTAGTGTTATGACGTGAAATTATGTGCTTTCTTACTGCTCAACTTTCCTTTACTTTTATTACTTACTGAGTTGGCGTACTCACATTACTCCATGCACCTTGTGTGCAGATCCAGGTATTTTTGAACCCGATAGCGGGTGTTGATTGCTCAGTGGCAGAGTCATCGGAGTTAGCAAGGTAGCTGCCCGCCGTTCGTAGCCCTGCTCTCTCCCTCTTATCTCCCTTAGCTTGTTATAGTATATTTTCAGACTCTTCGTTGTATTCAGACCTTAGTAGATTCTCGTGACTTGTGACACTCCAATGCCGGGCTGGTGTATTTATTCTGCACTGGTTATTTAGACATATGTTATGATATTACTTGTTAATTAGTGACTTAAAAATGGCTTTTATAGAATAATGGTTTGAGTTGGAAAATGTGTCGGCTGGCCTAGTTTCACGATAGGCGCCATCACGACCGGGACGGTTTTAGGGCCGTGACACCCTAATTCTTCCCAAACCCCCAATTTCCACCATAAAAATCCTAGATTTTAGGTTGAAATCTTATGAAATGTAATGAAAAATTGAAAGAAAGTAGGTTAGAATCACTTACCAATGAATTGGGGAAGAAGAGCTCTTGGGAAAATTGCCTCTAGGATTTCTAGGTTTGAAATTTTTGAAAGAATGAGAGAAATCCTGTCTTGATTAGGCGCAGATGTCGCAATTGCGACCTGGGGTTCGCAGTTGCAAACCCCACAAATGCGAATAAACCTTCGCAAATGCAAAGTCTTCACATTCCTGTTGCCTTCGCAAATGTGAACAATATGTTCGCAAATGCGAACCTGAGGGGATCGCAAATGCGACCCCAGACCTCGCAAATGCGAAAGTCCATCCCCAGCCCATGCTCGCAAATGCGAAGTCTTCTCCGCAAATGTGAGGCTCGCATTTGTGAGCCAGACCTCACAATTGCGAAGTCTGCAGTAGACACTAGAAGCACAAAGGCTTCAGCTATGATTCTAAGTCTAAACTCACTCCGTAGCCTATTCAAAACTCACCCGAGCCCACAAGGCTCCAAACCAAACATGCACACAAGTTCAAAAATATCATACGAACTCGCTCGTGCGATCAAATCGCCAAAATAACACCTAGAACTACGAATTGGACACTAAATCAAATATAATTTTCAAAGAAGGTTTAGAATTTCTATTTCAACAACCGGACGTCCGGATCACATCAAACCAACCCTGTTTCTCACCAAATTTGGCAGAAAAGTCATAAATATAGTAATGGACCTATACCGACTTCCGGAACCAAAATACGGACCCGGTATCAAATACAGACCCGGTATCAACAAAGTCAAACATTGGTCAAATCTTTAAACTTCAAATTTCGACAAAAAGTGATAACTTGAGCTAGGGACCTCCGAATTCGATTCCGGGCATATGCCCAAATCCCAAATCACGATACGGACCCACCGGGACCATTATAATATGGATCCGGGTCCATTTTCTCAAAACATAGACCAAAGTCAACTCAAATAGGGTTTTAAGGCATAATTTTATATTTTATCAATTTTTAACATAAAAGCCTTCCGAAAAAATACCCAAACTGCGCACGCAAATTGAGGAAGGCTTAAAGAAGCTATTGGAGGCTTCGAAATACAGAATTTAGGTTTAAAACTCTAGATGACCTATCGGGTTATCACAATTCTCCACTATTACTAAGTTTGTGACACACACCAACCATCGATTTCTTAACGTCGATGTCTGTGGTTCCATTTGCTAGGAATTTCTTATCATCATAATATCACCACTATATGTAGGCCATCGACACATGGCCTTCAATATGACCCCGATGGTATTTCCACCTCTTAAGGATTATCGCTCCCTTCCAACCTACTGAATCCACTTGGGAATCATGTCTTAGCTTACATAGCCCACTACCTGTTTAGGAATACACTCGGAAAGATATTTCTCTATTTCATCGAGCTAAGTTTGTGCAATAACATTTTCATGTTTATTCACCCTTTTAAAAAAAATGGTATTCAAGTATTCAAGTCAGTTCAAACCTAACCTTCTAAGACTCATTTGAACCATTTGTTTGTTCATTGGCAACTTGTTCGAACAATAACAATCTATCTCTTTAACTTTCACAACAAATATATTGTATCTCTTTCATTTACATCAAGCTTGTAGCCTTGGTGCAACCTCATTTGTTTTTCCTGTACTTATTTCCTTCCACAAGATATTTGATAAATTCAACTCGTCTTTTCCCTTCTTTTTTTTTGCAGGTAAGATTTCTTCTTTTCCATCTATCACCTTAATGTGAAATTACATGATTGACTCTCCCCCACTCAAGAGTGAGTCCATTCTCAAGCTTCTACTCTTTTTTTTAGACATTACAAAGTCCGTATGCCACAAGTACACTTGCCCGGTACACTTACGTGTCTATCCAAATGTTAAGGGTAATTTATTTCCCAATCAGGAATATCTTCCCATAGTTTCCACTTTCGACCGAGTTTGGATAAAATCTCGTGATCATCATAATTGTTTTGTCTTCCGATTCCGATGTTATGATCCAATCTCTACAATCATTAGAGATCACTTGGTTCTGTTCTCTTCTTAAATACTAGGATACTTCCAACTGCAACTCATGTTGCTAAGTATCATCATTATCCACCCTTGCTACAAAATCATGATTAACATATTTCTCTTTCCTTATCCGTACAAACATCTTAACTTTACTAATGTGTATGCTCCTTGATCTTAGCTGAGATATACATTTGGAGTACAACTCTGTTGCGCTATTCATGAGTTCATATTCACATATATTTTTTTGCAAGTACAACTCCCTTATGCCTCTGAGTCCATACCCGAATATGTCATTAGCAAGTACGACTCCCTTTGGCCTCTGAGCCAAAGCTCAACCATTTTGAACAAGTACGGCTGCTTCACAAAAAAAATCCATATACCATAACTTTATGCAGTTTTTCATAATAAATCTTTTTCTTTCTACAACAATAATGGAAGAAACTCACAGTCTATCTTTTTCAAACCACATCCCCGTATACTTTTTTTTCTCTTTTTTCTTTTTCGATCACACCCTTACTACCCATGAATTTTAACATGTGTTTACATAATGAGAACCTCCATATCTAATAGGATATCCTTAGCCTCATTTACGCACAATATCTTTAGGATGCATGACATATCAATACATATCTTTGAAACACCTATAGTTCGTTGACTTTCAAAATGTAATATTACTGTTCTCCAGCTCTTTAGCCTTAATACGTTCATGTAATATTTTACAACTCATCAAAATTATTACCTAGCCTTGTACTTCATTCAACATATTTAACCCCTTTACAATGTAAGAGTTTTAATGAATCCTCACTCAGCTGCTCTATTGGTCCATATAAAGCTTTTTGGAGTATAATCTCGAAACTTCACCTTTCAAAAATTAATCGACACCAAATGAGACATACCCTGTCTATACAAGTTTAATATCGCCTTTTCATGATGACTTGCCTTATAAATAATTTATGTTACCCCTTTAACCTATGAGGTCATGTGTAACGACCCGATCGGTCGTTTTGAGCTTTAGCGCGTCATTCAGCAGTTTGAGGTCTTGAGTAACTTCACTTCAGGTATTATGACTTGCACGTGTGGTCGAAATTGAATTTTGGGAAGTCCGGAGTTGATTCAGATGAAAAATTTTCAATTCGGAAGCTTTAAGTTGGAAGAGTTGACTAAGGTTTGACTTTTGAGAAAACGCCTCGGAATCAGGATTTGAAGGTTTTAATAGGTTCATATGACGATTGTGGACTTGGGCGTATGCTCGGATCTGGTTTTGGATGACTCGGGAGCATTACGCTGCTTATTATGAAAAGTTGGCATTTTGGAAGAATTTCATGAATTTGGGTTGAAGTGTATTTTAATGTTATCGATGTCTGTTTGGGATTCCGAGCTTGGGAATAGCTCCGCATGGTGATTCTGGTCTTAGGAGCGCATCTGAATGTGGATTTGGAGGTCCGTAGGTCATTTCGAGATCGTTTGGCGAAAGTTGGAAGTTGAAGGTTTTTGGAAGGTTGACCGGGAGTGAACTTTTTGATATCGGAGTTGGATTCCGATTTCGGAAGTGGGAGTAGGTCCATAATGTCAATTATGACTTGTATGCAAAATTTGAGGTCAATCGGAATTGATTTGATAGATTTCGGAATCGAATGTAGAAGTTGGAATTTTTTAGTTTCATTATGCTTGAATTGAGGTGTGATTCGTGCTTTTATCATTGTTTGATGTGATTTGAGGCCTCGACTAAGTCCGTGTTATGTTTTGATACTTGTTGGTATGTTCGGACGGGGTCCCGAGAGGCTCGGGTGAGTTTCGGGGTGATTTCGGACCATTTCTAGGCCATTTTTAGCTGTTGGTTTTGGCTATAGCAGTGTGCTATGCGATCGCGGGGAATTGGCCGCGATCGCGATGAGTAAAATGGGAGAAATTGGCAGTTATACGCGATCGCGGAAGACATTTCGCGATCGCGTAGAAGAAACTTTCTACTGCACTAACCCGACTTTGGAAGCTTATATCTCGCAATCTATAAAGAATTTGGAGATGATCCCGAAATGAAAGCTGTAGCTCTTTGTGTCTAATTTTAAGAAAATTTAACCTTTTGGAATTTGGAGTTGTTTACAAAAAGTTATGCTTGGTACACTACAGGCTGTCCGGGAAGCTATTTAGAAATTGCGAAGAAGAAATTTGTGTTGCACAGGGCTGACTTTGGCAGCTTATATGTCGAAATCTATAAGGAGTTGGGAGATAATCAAAACACGAAAGTTATAGATCTTGGTGTCTAGGTTTCAGAAAGTTAAACCATTTGTCATTCGGTATTTTGTAAAAAAAGTTATGACCATTATACTAGATGCTGACCGAAAGAGTTGGAGAAGGCTGTTGGAAAAATTTGTTTTTCGCGATCGCGGGAGAATGGGTGCATAGAGTAAGAAATGCTGGAAAAATTTTGTGCTTCGCGATCGCGGGAGTTTGGCCGCAATCGCATAGGTTAAACGACTGGGCAGCAGATTTAAGTTCTGAAAATGGGACTTTTCTATTCTTAACGATTTGGAGTTTGGGAAAGGGCAATTTTTGAGAGATTTCAAGGGAAAACATTGGGGTAAGTGTTCCTTATCCTATATTGATTATATTTCATGATTTCATACTTAACTACATCGTGAATCCATGAATTAATGGAAGAAAAATCATATTTTTATAAAATCTTCCAAACATGTAAAATGAAGATTTGAAAGGCAATCCGATGTCGGAATTTGATTATTTTTGTACGGTTGGACTCGTCTCGGAATGGGTATTCGGATTTCGTGAATTTTTTTGAGATTCGAGACATGGGTCCCACTGTTGAATTTTGGATTTTTATTCGGAAGATTAGTAATTTCATATGGAATTAATTCCTACGATTCGTGTTGAATATATTGAATTGTTTGTGACTAGATTTGAAGCATTCAGACACCAATTCGCGAGGCAAAGGTTTATTGGAATCTTGAATTTGGTTGTGAAATGAGGTAATTCTCCAGTCTAACTCTGTGAGGGGGAAACTACCCCTAGGTGATGTACTTATATGTGATTACTTGTTGCGGGGGCTATGTACGCACGAGGTGACGAGAGTCCATACATAGCTAATCCATGTTATTGTCCGAGTAGATTTAGGCCCACACCATGCTATAGCTGTACTATCGGAGCAGTCCATTGCCTATTAAATTCCTTTGTTTGATATTACTACTTGAGACTAGACTTGTGTAGAGTGATAGACTTGTTATTGTAGAGATTCGACGGGCTTCATAATTAGCCGCGAAATAATTGTACTCCTCTTACGAATTTCTCCTGCATTATGCGTTCTCATTTATAACTCACATGTCCCTTCGTGAGTGGGGTCAAGGACCCGTCAAAGCTTCTTATTCTAATGGTATCGGGCCTTTCACCTCGGCAGGATAGATACATCTATAGTTCGTGTCGTTCGACCCTCGGCAGTGTGCACAATATGATGGATCGGTTCATACGCCTCGACATGATTATGTACCACACTCTCATGGGAGCGGGCCATTCGCCTCAGCAATATAATAGATGTATCTATGGTGATATACCAGATTATGATAGGATCGGGCCGTATGCCTCGACATTTCTATAAAACACTCCTATGGAATCGTGCGTATTTCAAAAAGCCAGTGTATCGAGAAGTTTTCCTAATTTGAATTACGACGACCTATATATATATATACACACACACAGAGACTTCGGTTGAGGAGGTGACTGCTAATCGTGAGTTTGAGTTTATTGTTGAGAGGAGGAATGTACCAAGTATTTATACTTGTTTATTTCGTTTATTTACTCTGCCCATACATGTTTACTCCTTACTGTATCTGTCTTATTGGACCACTAGTAAGTGTCGATATCGACCCCTCATTACTACTTCTCTGGGGTTAGGCTAGATACTTACTAGGTACGTGTTGATTTACGTACTCATGCTACACTTGCTACACATTTTTGTGTAGGTACATATATGCTGGGTGGTCTTTCGGGCGCAAAGGCGCGGCTATTGCGGGGACTTACCATGAGTTGCATTTCATATTACGATCCGTAGCCTGCAGAGTCTCCATCAAAGTTATTTATATTCTCCTGTCTAATTTGTATTCCAGACAGACGTTGTATCTTATTATATTTCCTAGTTGATGCTCATGCACTTATGATACCGGGTTTTGGGGGTACTTACGGGTTGTTCATTATTGTAGTTGTGAAAATATTATCATTTACGTTGTAAATTCTATTTTTTACTATTTAATTGAAGAAAATTATAATTTCAAAAATACTAAAATGAGTAATTAAGTTGATCATTCATTGTTGGCTTGTCGTCAGGCGGTGTTAGGCGCCATCACGACCTTTAATGGATTTTGGGTCGTGACATCATGCCTTTTGTACACTTCGTACCTTGGCATGTCTTCTACTTATCCATTCTACTGTCTTTATATTTAAGCCATGTATATCCTCATTTGTTATTAGCAATTAATGCCATTCATATTGCCTCGATCAATCAGAAACGTGCTTTGATATTCTAGACATGTCGTTGCTAGCTCGTGTGACATGATAATGACTATAACCTATCATACCTAGTGTCCATCTAGCCCACATCAACTTTCAGTATCCATCTATAAAAATCTCGGGATACGAACTCCTTTAGTAGACTCAAAACTATCACATTCACTCGAGTGAACTTTACCTCTTCTTGTTCTACTTGCCTTTCACAACTGGTAGCTGACATATTATATTCATGTCCTTTTTCCCGAGCAATCCCAACCATATACTAGGCCACTAGGGTCATGCCCTCTCAATATGCAATTATTCTTTTTGGTAGCACAAACTTCCTGCAATTTTCAATGTATCACGACAGCGGTCAATATCTTCCTTCAAGCTGTCATTAGCTCTTGGCAAAAAAAAATAGGATTCGTTATTGCATCACTCGATTTGAATCCATTTTACTTCATTTCTTATCTATGCCCACATATTCATATACAGAGGCACCGACTCTTTCTTGGCAGCTCATATAGTAGGTAGTGTTGTTACTTAAATCTCAAGCATTGCGCTCAGCACTCTCCTTCATATACCCCATCTGGATGTCAATACATACAGACAATTTTCTCCTCACTTCAAGCTTTAACGCACGATCTAGAGTGAGAAGAAAGGAATGAGACAATCCTAAACTGTCCATATACCCATTATGGGTGTCGTGCACAACACACCAATAAGGAGAACTCGACTAGACACGATTCCATAGACTTCCTAGGACTCGAATTAGAACCTAGTGCTTTGATACCAAGTTTGTCACGACCCAAAATTACTTGACCGGCACCCGGCGCACTATCCAACCCGGGCAAACCAAATCATACAAGAATGTCCATCAATATGCAAAATAAATACATGCATAAGCCTTTTTGAAAACAAAATCATTTTAAATGATTAAAACTATACATAAAATAAATCTTTAAATCTATTATTTTTGTAATGACGCGACCGGTCGTTTTGAGCTCTAGCACATCGCTCAGCAGTTTGGGGCCATGAGTAGCTTCACTTCAGGTATTATGACTTGTACGCATGGTCGGAATTTAATTCCGGAGAATTCGGAGTTGATTTGGAAAGGGAATTCTCATTTCGGAAGCTTTAAGTTGAAAGAATTGACTAAGATTGGATTTCAGAGTAAACGACCTCAGAATCAGGATCTGAAGATTCCAGTAGGTTTGTATGATGATTTCGGACTTGGGCGTATGCCCGGATCGGGTTTTGGATGACCCGGGAGCATTTTGGCGCCTATTGTGGAAGTTAGCATTTTGGAAGAAATTTCATAAGTTTGGGTTGAAGTGCATTTCAGTGTTATCGATGTCCGTTTGAGATTCTGAGTCTGGGAGTAGCTCCGCATGGTGATTCTGGAGTTGGGAGCGCGATCGGAAGAGAATTCGGAGGTCCGTAGGTCATTTTGAAGTCATTTGGCTAAATATAGAAATTTGAAGGTTTTTGAGAAGTTTGACCGAGAGTTTGACTTTTTGATATTGGGGTCGAATTCCAATTCCGAAAGTTGGTGCAGGTCCGTAATGTCAAATGTGACTTGTGTGCAAAATTTGAGGTCAATCGGACGTGATTTGACGGGTTTCGGCATCGAATGTAGAAGTTTGAAATTTCAAAGTTCATAAAGTTTGGATTGGAGTACGATTCATGATTTCGACGTTGTTTGATGTGATTTGAGGCCTCGAGCGAGTTCGTATCATGTTTTGGGACATGTTGGTATAATTGGTTAAGGTCCCGAGGGCCTCGGATGGATTTCGGAAGGTTAACGGAATGAATTTCGGACCAAAGAGTTGCTGAAATTTTCTGCAGAAAGCTGTTTTGACAGCAACTAGTGCAATCGCGGATTTGAATTTGGAAGCATATATCTCGAAATCTATAAGGAATCTAAAAATTTGCAAAACATAAAAGTTGTTTCCCTTGGATTCTAGTTTCCAGAAAGTTAACCCATTCATGATTTGGACATTTTATCAGAAAGTTATGATCGACTGAAGATGGCTGGTGGAGCAGTTTCGACAGAATTTTCAGATGCATGGAGCCGACTTTTGAAGCTCATATCTCGGAATATATAACGAGTTATATGGTGTGCAACCTATCAAATGAAAGATCTTCGAGTCTAGTTTCTAAATCTTCAAACCGTTTGTCATTTGAATATTTTCACAAGGAGTTATGGGCGTTTTAACAAAAGGTGTACAGAAGGGAAAAATTGTAATAGGATGTACAACCTGCACAGCGCAAGGTACAACTCGATGAAGCCTGGGCAGATTGTTTTAAACACGAATTTTGGCCCATTTCTTTCATTTCTTTCATTTGGCTTGGACAATTTTTGAGAGCTCAAGGAGGGATTTTCACCAAGCAACACTAGGTAAGTGATTTCTTCCTATTTTTGAGTTAAATATGTGATCTTACATGGATTTAGACATGGAAAATTAGTATAAATTTGGGATTTTTGGGGAAGACCTAGAATTTGGAATTTTGGACTTTTACCTTGAATTTGAGCATGAAAATTAGAGCAAATTGTATATTTGAGTTAGTAAAGCTATGGGTAGAATTTATCTTCGAGAAATTTCTGAATCCGGGCACGTGGGCCCGAGGGCATTTTGGTCAACTTTTCGAGCGGAGTTGGGAACTTATATAATTTGAATTGTTACAAGTATTAGAGTGAATTTTCATTGGTTTTCCCATTGTTTGAATAGTTTTGGGGCGTTATGCATCAATTGGAGTCGTTGGAAGGGCTTGGAAGCCAGTTATGGAAATTTCGGAGCGAGGTGAGTCTCCTTTCTAACCTTGTGAGAGGGAATTGTCCCCATAGGTGAATAATTAGTTATGTGCTCCTATTTTTGGGGGATACGTACGCACGGGGTGACGAGAGTCCGTACGTAGCTGCTAATATGTGTAAGTCCGGGTAGTCTAGGACCCAAAGGCATGCTATACTTGGAATATCTGTGATCTTATTGACAGTTGAATTTCTTAATCCTATCGAATTGGTAAATGAATTTCTAAGAGGATTAAACTTTATTTTCTTAAATCATTAAAAGAGAATTGGCTTTTATTTGGATATATGTTCCCCGATAAATTCTTAATTTGCTGTTTGAGCATGTATTTCTTTGTGTACCTGCATCGCATGTATGATTCGCGAGCGGGGTAATAGATGCATCTATGGTTCGCGCCGTTCGACCCTCGGCAGTGCACATTTTATATTTATGTTGGATCGGACCGTACGACCGGCATGAGTTGCGCATGCTTGTATTTCCTGCCTTGAGATTTATTGAGATTGATATCTGCTCTCCCCGACTTGAGATAATTGTTAATTAATGGATTATGAATCCAGAGACTTTTACTAAAAAGGAACTTTTACCTGTTTCGTGGCTCATTTGAATTTACTGTCGTTCTTAATAAATTTGTGATTCATCGCATGAATAATATTATTATTGGACCATTAGTAAGTGTCGATGTTGCCATCTCGTCTCTACTTCTTCGAGATTAGGCAGGATACTTACTGAGTACATGTTATTTTCGTACTCATGCTACACTTGCTGTGCATTTTGTTGCACAGGTACAGGTATTACTAGTGGCCTACTGGGCGTAGCAGCATGGATGATACGGAGACTAGGTGAGCTGTATTTCTCGAGGCGATCCACAGCTAGTATAGCCTCTCTCTCAGCATTGTATTTACTTTCTGTCCAATTTGTGTTCCGGACAGTTACTGTACGTTATTCGATTTCTTAGAAGTTGCTCATGCACTTGTGACACCGGGTTCTGGGATGATTATGAAGTATTTTGTATTAACTGCTTAACATTCAATTGATTTGAAACGATTATCTTTTACTGGTAAATTAGAAGGAAAGTCATAGTTTTCAAGAGTATTAAAACGAGAATTTAATTAAGTATTTTGGTTGGCTGGCCTGACAGTGGTGTCCGGCGCCATCACGACCCTTAGTGGAATTTGGGTCGTGACAACATGGTATCAGAGCACTAGGTTCCCTTAGGTCTCACGAGTGATGAGCAAGTCTAGTAGAGTCTCGCGGATCGGTACGGAGACGTCTGTACTTATCTTCGGGAGGCTACAGGGCTGTTAGGAGCACTTCTCTTCTTGATTTCCTCATCGTGCGACTTGATTCCTTGAGGCTTATGCCCTTGTTTCCTTCCTACTCAATCTTACGCGACGCAAACCGCTTGTTATAAATCGAGAATTGAAGAATTGTAATGGTATTACAGATGTGGTGCGGGATATTTCTCCCGGTATAGTTGGGTGAGCTATTGTCGTTGCCTTGCGGAAGGATTTTTCTATCATTTCAGCTCGATAGTCGTGCTTCTAAGAGCTTAGAGGCTATGCATAGGTTGCTATGATGCTCGCGATTGGTTATCGCACAGTATTGACTTGATGGTAGGAGACTTGCCTATGTGTTGGGGCGGTGAATGAGTTGAAAGGAAATCTACTCAGTGCACGATTCAGAGATATGATATTTCACTTCCGGCGGAGGAAAAACAATTGACCTATGAATGCCTAGATTTGGGGTGATGGAGTAACGAGACTTGGTAATTTCGAGCGTGGTGGAATTTTTATCTGCGATGTAGTGTCGTCGTCCTCGATTGTATGTGTTAAGTTCGCTGGTGTTATGGTCTTCCGCAATTCGCCCTTAGGGTAGGATATTGTGAAATAATATTGGAGAAACGGCTGTTGGATATTGCGGGGTGCGGTGGTTCAGGATTGAATCGGCATTTCTAATGTCGACGGCTCGAGAAAGATGATCTCCGAAAAGGTTTAAAGTTAGTAAGCGATTTGTGGGGTCAAGTGCTACAGAGATAGATTTTATTAGGGAAACAACTGAGCAGCAAAGGAGGAGGAAGGACGTGTGGAAGTGTCAGGCGATGGTTAAACTTCCAGAAGGACAGGTATAAGAAGTAAAGGTCGAGTAATTGATAAAAGGAGTGAGTTCCGCCAAAATGGAAGAGTGGCGGACGATGATTGGGTACAGATTTAATTTGAAGCATAGACTATTACGCGGCAGGAGAATTGATATGACGGAGAGGAGCTGCTTGAAATAAAGAAGGATACAACATAACTTTGAATTGGAAGGATGTTGCCGCACATTTAGCTGATGTCCACGAGGGGTGAATGGTCTTGTACAGCTAGAGAGTGAGCTCGGACTCAGGTGGGTTATCTCCAGTGAGCAGATCGGCGGTCGCATAATTGGCGAAGCTTTTGCGAAGAATTCTAATGGTTTTATAGCGAAGTGATCGGTCGTGCGAATGTGGTTGATGATTCGGAGTATAAAAGGGAGTTTTGCGGAAAGATTCCGAGAATTTTGGCGGTTGATTGCGCAAGGTTGTGTCAATAAGAGAAAAGAATCCTGACAAATTCCAGAGTTGTGTAATAGTGGCTTCAAGCTAAGTGGGAGAGCCCCACCTCCTATGATTGGGTTGCATGGTTAACTACTTGCGAGGTTTCTGGGTATTAGCATATTGATGGGTTAATTCAGCTATGGGAAAAGAACATAAGTGGTAATCTGAGCAAAAGAATTGTTAAAGGTGTGCTATGGTTGGCCTTATTGGCTCATGCTCAGACTTGGGGAAGGAATCAGGATTTATGCCCTGTATAAGTGCGGGTTTCAAGGAAAATGATTCGGCCGGGTGCTTCGTCGAGAGGGTATTCATGCGCTAGAAGATTCATGGAGTTGATTATATTCGGGGCCAAATCAGAGCGGGTGGCTCTCAACAATGGTCCTAGTGGATTCAAGGGGATAAAGTGTGGTGCCTAATGATTTCGAGCCTATAGGCACAGTTGAGAATCAAGCTTTGTAGCAGCTTATGAGAAGGTGCCCAGAATGTTCTATGATATTTTGACCTGCAGTGTAGCAATTGGGAGGTATAAAATGGTTCGTGGGGTTTGAGACAGCATGGTCTCGAGATTCACGGTCACTCGGGATGAGTGCGGATGAAGTGTGTTATGTGTTGAATGGAGTTATTATTATTTCTAAGGCAATGAAGGATAAATTGGAAGAAGATAGACTGGTTAGCCATAGTTGAATTGGCATATTGGTGGTAGTAATCAGTTCCTCCAGCAAATTATGCAAATGATTGGTGGCTTAGACCACTACTTAGAGATTGGCATGTTGGGCGCAATGGGTGGTATGGAATTGGAAGTGAGGATCAAGGTTGCGGTTTGGTGTTGACAAGGATGTCACGAGCTCGGATGAGCAGGAAAGGGTTTTTTGAATGATTAGAGTAAGCTGGCATTGTCTTCAGCGTCACCTGGGATCGGTGTTTTGTGAGAGAGGCTTTGCATCCTGGTTATGGATTCTTGATCGCTTTTCAGCGTTAGTGCAGCCGGTAGCCTGGATGTGCAGGCTTGTTATCT